>NW_028270156.1:93143038-93410538 GCF_037043375.1 Chiloscyllium plagiosum | reverse complement strand
AGAGAATGTGTGTGTGAGAGAGAATGTGTGTGTGAGAGAATGTGTGTGTGAGAGAGAGAATGTGTGTGAGAGAGAGAATACGTGTGTGAGAGAGAATGTGTGTGTAAGAGAGAATGTGTGTGTGAGAGAGAATGCGTGTGTGAGAGAGAATGCGTGTGTGAGAGAGAATGTGTGTGTGAGAGAGAATGCGTGTGTGAGAGAGAATGCGTGTGTGAGAGAGAGAGAGAATGTGTGTGTGAGAGAGAGAATGTGTGTGTGAGAGAGAGAATGTGTGTGTAAGAGAGAATGTGTGTGTGAGAGAGAATGCGTGTGTGAGAGAGAATGCGTGTGTGAGAGAGAATGCGTGTGTGAGAGAGAATGTGTGTGTGAGAGAGAATGCGTGTGTGAGAGAGAATGCGTGTGTGAGAGAGAGAGAGAATGTGTGTGTGAGAGAGAGAATGTGTGTGTGAGAGAGAATGCGTGTGTGAGAGAGACAGAATGTGTGTGTGTGAGAGAGAGAATGTGTGTGTGAGAGAGAATGCGTGTGTGAGAGAAATAATGTGTGTGTGAGAGAGAGAATGTGTGTGTGTGAGAGAGAGAATGTGTGTGTGAGAGCGAATGCGTGTGTGAGAGAGAATGTGTGTGTGAGAGAGAATGCGTGTGTGAGAGAGAGAATTTGTGTGAGAGAGAGAATGCGTGTGTCAGAGAGAATGCGTGTGTGAGAGAGAGAATGTGTGTGTGAGAGAGAATGCGTGTGTGCAAGAGAGAGAAAATGCGTGTTAGAGAGAGAGAGAGAGATTGCGTGTGAGAGAGAGAGAGAGAATGCGTGTGTGAGAGAGAATGCGTGTGAGAGAGAGAGAATGCGTGTGTGTGAGAGAGAGAAAATGCGTGTGAGAGAGAGACTGAATGTGTGTGTGAGAGAGAATGTGCGTGTGAGAGAGAGAATGTGTGTGTGTGTCTGAGAGAGTATCTGTGAGAGAGAGAATGTGTGTGTGTGAGAGAGAGAGAATGTGTGTGTGAGAGAGAATGCGTGTGTGAGAGAGAGAATGTGTGTGTGAGAGAGAATGCGTGTGTGAGAGAGAATGCGTGTGAGAGAGAGAGAATGTGTGTGAGAGAGTGAATGCGTGTGTGCAAGAGAGAGAGAATGCCTGTGTGAGAGAGAGAGAGAATGCGTGAGAGAGAGAATGCGTGCGTGTGAGAGAGAGAATGTGTGTGTGAGAGAGAGAGAATGTTTGTGAGAGAGAGAGAATGTGTGTGTGTGAGAGAGAGAATGTGTGTGTGAGAGAGAATGCGTGTGTGAGAGAAATAATGTGTGTGTGAGAGAGAGAATGTGTGTGTGTTAGAGAGAGAATGTGTGTGTGAGAGCGAATGCGTGTGTGAGAGAGAGAATGTGTGTGTGAGAGAGAATGCGTGTGTGAGAGAGAGAATTTGTGTGAGAGAGAGAATGCGTGTGTGTGAGAGAGAGAATGTGTGTGTGAGAGAGAATGCGTGTGTGAGAGAGAGAATGTGTGTGTGAGAGCGAATGCGTGTGTGAGAGAGAGAATGTGTGTGTGAGAGAGAGAATGCGTGTGTGAGAGAGAATGTGTGTGCGTGTGAGAGAGAGAATGTGTGTGTGAGAGCGAATGCGTGTGTGAGAGAGAGAATGTGTGTGTGTGAGAGAGAATGCGTGTGTGAGAGAGAGAATGCGTGTGTGAGAGAGAATGTGTGTGCGTGTGAGAGAGAGAATGCGTGTGTGAGAGAGAATGTGTGTGTGAGAGAGAGAGAATGTTTGTGAGAGAGAGAGAATGAGTGTGTGTGAGAGAGAGAATGCGTGTGCGTGAGAGAGAGAATGTGTGTGTGCGAGAGAGAATGCGTGTGCGTGTGAGAGAGAGAATGTGTGTGTGTGACAGAGAATGCGTGTGTGAGAGAGAATGTGTGTGTGAGGGAGAGAATGCGTGTGCGTGTGAGAGAGAGAATGAGTGTGTGTGAGAGAGAGAATGTGTGTGTGCGAGAGAGAATGCGTGTGCGTGTGAGAGAGAGAATGAGTGTGTGTGACAGAGAATGCGTGTGTGAGAGAGAATGTGTGTGTGAGAGAGAGAATGCGTGTGTGTGAGAGGGAGAGAATGAGAGTGTGAGAGAGAGAATGTGTTTGAGAGAGAATGCGTGTGTGCGAGAGAGAGAGAATGCGTGTGCGAGAGAGAGAATGCGTGTGTGTGAGTGAGATAATGCGTGTGTGAGAGAGAGAATGTGTGTGAGAGAGAGAATGCACGTGATTGCGAGAGAAAGAATGCGTGTGAGAGAGAGAATGTGTGTGAGAGAGAGAGAATGCGTGTGTGAGAGAGAATGTGTGTGTGAGAGAGAATGTGTGTGTGAGAGAATGTGTGTGTGAGAGAGAGAATGTGTGTGAGAGAGAGAATACGTGTGTGAGAGAGAATGTGTGTGTAAGAGAGAATGTGTGTGTGAGAGAGAATGCGTGTGTGAGAGAGAATGCGTGTGTGAGAGAGAATGTGTGTGTGAGAGAGAATGCGTGTGTGAGAGAGAATGCGTGTGTGAGAGAGAGAGAGAATGTGTGTGTGAGAGAGAGAATGTGTGTGTGAGAGAGAGAGAATGTGTGTGTGTGAGAGAGAGAATGTGTGTGTGAGAGAGAATGCGTGTGTGAGAGAAATAATGTGTGTGTGAGAGAGAGAATGTGTGTGTGTGAGAGAGAGAATGTGTGTGTGAGAGCGAATGCGTGTGTGAGAGAGAGAATGTGTGTGTGAGAAAGAATGCGTGTGTGAGAGAGAGAATTTGTGTGAGAGAGAGAATGCGTGTGTCAGAGAGAATGCGTGTGTGAGAGAGAGAATGTGTGTGTGAGAGAGAATGCATGTGTGCAAGAGAGAGAAAATTCGTGTTAGAGAGAGGAGAGAGAGAGAATGCGTGTGAGAGAGAGAGAGAATGAGTGTGTGTGACAGAGAATGCGTGTGTGAGAGAGAATGTGTGTGAGTGAGAGAAAATGCGTGTGTGTGAGAGGAAGAGAATGAGAGTGTGAGAGAGAGAATGTGTTTGAGAGAGAATGCGTGTGTGCGAGAGAGAGAGAATGCGTGTGCGAGCGAGAGAATGCGTGTGTGTGAGAGAGATAATGCGTGTGTGAGAGAGAGAATGTGTGTGAGAGTGAGAATGCACGTGATTGTGAG
Source organism: Chiloscyllium plagiosum (assembly GCF_037043375.1). Taxonomy (NCBI): domain Eukaryota; kingdom Metazoa; phylum Chordata; class Chondrichthyes; order Orectolobiformes; family Hemiscylliidae; genus Chiloscyllium; species Chiloscyllium plagiosum. Next base: position 93,407,407 of record NW_028270156.1, on the reverse strand, counting down.
AGAAAGAATGCGTGTGAGAGAGGGAATGTGTGTGTGAGAGAGAGAATGCGTGTGTGAGGGAGAGATAATGCGTGTGTGAGGGAGAGAATGTGTGTGAGAGAGAGAATGCACGTGATTGTGAGAGAAAGAATGTGTGTGAGAGAGAGAATGTGTGTGAGAGAGAGAGAATGCGTGTGTGAGAGAGAGAATGTGTGTGTGAGAGAGAGAATGTGTGTGTGAGAGAGAATGTGTGTGTGAGAGAATGCGTGTGTGCGAGAGAGAGAGAATGCGTGTGCGAGAGAGAGAATGCGTGTGTGTGAGAGAGATAATGCGTGTGTGAGACAGAGAATGTGTGTGCGAGAGAGAATGCACGTGATTGTGAGAGAAAGAATGCGTGTGAGAGAGAGAATGTGTGTGAGAGGGAGAGAATGGGTGTGTGAGGGAGAGAATATGTGTGTGAGAGAGAGAATGTGTGTGTGAGAGAGAATGTGTGTTTGAGAGAATGTGTGTGTGAGAGAGAGAATGTGTGTGAGAGAGAGAATACGTGTGTGAGAGAGAATGTGTGTGTAAGAGAGAATGTGTGTGTGAGAGAGAATGCGTGTGTGAGAGAGAATGCGTGTGTGAGAGAGAATGCGTGTGTGAGAGAGAATGTGTGTGTGAGAGAGAATGCGTGTGTGAGAGAGAATGCGTGTGTGAGAGAGAGAGAGAATGTGTGTGAGAGAGAGAGAATGTGTGTGTGAGAGAGAATGCGTGTGTGAGAGAGAGAGAGAATGTGTGTGTGTGAGAGAGAGAATGTGTGTGTGAGAGAGAATGCGTGTGTGAGAGAAATAATGTGTGTGTGAGAGAGAGAATGTGTGTGTGTGAGAGAGAGAATGTGTGTGTGAGAGCGAATGCGTGTGTGAGAGAGAGAATGTGTGTGTGAGAGAGAATGCGTGTGTGAGAGAGAGAATTTGTGTGAGAGAGAGAATGCGTGTGTCAGAGAGAATGCGTGTGTGAGAGAGAGAATGTGTGTGAGAGAGAATGCGTGTGTGCAAGAGAGAGAAAATGCGTGTTAGAGAGAGAGAGAGAGAATGCGTGTGAGAGAGAGAGAGAATGCGTGTGTGAGAGAGAATGCGTGTGAGAGTGAGAGAATGCGTGTGTGTGAGAGAGAGAAGATGCGTGTGAGAGAGAGAGGGAATGTGTGTGTGAGAGAGAATGTGCGTGTGAGAGAGAGAAAGTGTGTGTGTCTGAGAGAGAATCTGTGAGAGAGAGAATGTGTGTGTGTGAGAGAGAGAGAATGTGTGTGTGAGAGAGATTGCGTGTGTGAGAGAGAGAATGTGTGTGTGAGAGAGAATGCGTGTGTGAGAGAGAATGCGTGTGAGAGAGAGAGAATGTGTGTGAGAGAGTGAATGCGTGTGTGCAAGAGAGAGAGAATGCGTGTGTGAGAGAGAGAGAGAATGCGTGAGAGAGAGAATGCGTGCGTGTGAGAGAGAGAATGTGTGTGTGAGAGAGACAGAATGTTTGTGAGAGAGAGAGAATGCGTGTGTGTGAGAGAGAGAATGTGTGTGTGCGAGAGAGAATGCGTGTGCGTCTGAGAGAGAGAATGAGTGTGTGTGAGAGAGAATGCGTGTGTGAGAGAGAATGTGTGTGCGTGTGAGAGAGAGAATGCGTGTGTGAGAGAGAATGTGTGTGTGAGAGAGAGTGAATGTTTGTGAGAGAGAGAGAATGAGTGTGTGTGAGAGAGAGAATGCGTGTGTGTGAGAGAGAGAATGTGTGTGTGCGAGAGAGAATGCGTGTGCGTGTGAGAGAGAGAATGAGTGTGTGTGACAGAGAATGCGTGTGTGAGAGAGAATGTGTGTGTGAGGGAAAGAATGCGTGTGAGTGTGAGAGAGAGAATGAGTGTGTGTGAGAGAGAGAATGTGTGTGTGCGAGAGAGAATGCGTGTGCGTGTGAGAGAGAGAATGAGTGTGTGTGACAGAGAATGCGTGTGTGAGAGAGAATGTGTGTGTGTGAGAGAGAATGCGTGTGTGCGTGAGAGAGAGAATGAGAGTGTGAGAGAGAGAATGTGTGTGAGAGAGAATGCGTGTGTGCGAGAGAGAGAGAATTCGTGTGCGAGAGAGAGAATGCGTGTGCGGGAGAGAGATAATGCGTGTGTGAGAGAGAGAATGTGTGTGAGAGAGAGAATGCATGCGCGTGTGAGAGAAAGAATGCGTATGAGAGAGAGAATGTATGTGAGAGAGAGAGAATGCGTGTGTGTGAGAGAGAATGTGTGTGTGAGAGAGAGAATGTGTGTGTGTGAGAGAGAATGTGTGTGAGAGAGAGAATGTTTGTGAGAGAGAGAGAATGCATGTGTGTGAGAGAGAGAATGTGTGTGTGCGAGAGAATGTGTGTGCGTGTGAGAGACAGAATGCGTGTGTGAGAGAGAATGTGCGTGTGAGAGAGAGAATGAGTGTGTGTGAGAGAGAATGCGTGTGTGAGAGAGAATGTGTGTGCGTGTGAGAGAGAGAATGCGTGTGTGAGAGAGAATGTGTGTGTGAGAGAGAGAATGTTTTTGAGAGAGAGAGAATGAGTGTGTGTGAGAGAGAGAATGCGTGTGTGTGAGAGAGAGAATGTGTGTGTGCGAGAGAGAATGCGTGTGCGTGTGAGAGAGAGAATGAGTGTGTGTGACAGAGAATGCGTGTGTGCGAGAGAATGTGTGTGTGAGGGAGAGAATGCGTGTGCGTGTGAGAGAGAGAATGAGTGTGTGTGAGAGAGAGAATGTGTGCGCGAGAGAGAATGCGTGTGCGTGTGAGAGAGAGAATGAGTGTGTGTGACAGAGAATGCGTGTGTGAGAGAAAATGTGTGTGTGAGGGAAAGAATGCGTGTGCGTGTGAGAGAGAGAATGAGTGTGTGTGAGAGAGAGAATGTGTGTGTGCGAGAGAGAATGCGTGTGCGTGTGAGAGAGAGAATGAATGTGTGTGACAGAGAATGCGTGTGTGAGAGAGAATGCGTGTGTGCGAGAGAGAGAGAATTCGTGTGCGAGAGAGAGAATGCGTGTGCGTGAGAGAGATAATGCGTGTGTGAGAGAGAGAATGTGTGTGTGTGAGAGAGAATGTGTGTGTGTGAGAGAGAACGCGTGTGTGCGAGAGAGAGAGACTTCGTGTGCGAGAGAGAGAATGCGTGTGCGTGAGAGAGATAATGCGTGTGTGAGAGAGAGAATGTGTGTGTGTGAGAGAGAATGTGTGTGTGTGAGAGAGAATATGTGTGTGAGAGAGAATGTGTGTGTGAGAGAGAGAATGTGTGTGTGTGCGAGAGAATGTGTGTGTGAGAGAGAGAATGCGTGTGCGTGTGAGAGAGAGAATGAGTGTGTGTGAGAGAGAGAATGTGTGCGCAAGAGAGAATGCGTGTGCGTGTGAGAGAGAGAATGAGTGTGTGTGACAGAGAATGCGTGTGTGAGAGAGAATGTGCGTGTGAGAGAGAGAATGAGTGTGTGTGAGAGAGAATGCGTGTGTGAGAGAGAATGTGTGTGCGTGTGAGAGAGAGAATGCGTGTGTGAGAGAGAATGTGTGTGTGAGAGAGAGAATGTTTGTGAGAGAGAGAGAATGAGTGTGTGTGAGAGAGAGAATGCGTGTGTGTGAGAGAGAGAATGTGTGTGTGCGAGAGAGAATGCGTGTGCGTGTGAGAGAGAGAATGCGTGTGTGCGAGAGAATGTGTGTGTGAGGGAGAGAATGCGTGTGCGTGTGAGAGAGAGAATGAGTGTGTGTGAGAGAGAGAATGTGTGCGCAAGAGAGAATGCGTGTGCGTGTGAGAGAGAGAATGAGTGTGTGTGACAGAGAATGCGTGTGTGAGAGAGAATGTGTGTGTGTGAGAGAGAATGCGTGTGTGTGTGAGAGAGAGAATGAGTGTGTGAGAGAGAGAATGTGTGTGAGAGAGAATGCGTGTGTGCGAGAGAGAGAATGCGTGTGTGCTAGAGAGAGAATGCGTGTGTGAGAGAATGCGTGTGCGTGTGAGACAGAGAATGTGTGTGTGAGAGAGAGAGAGAATGCGTGTGCGAGAGAGAGAATGCCGGTGTGTGAGAGAGATAATACGTGTGTGAGAGAGAGAATGTGTGTGAGAGAGAGAATGCGCGTGCGTGTGAGAGAGAGAGAATGCGTGTGAGAGAGAGAATGTGTGTGAGAGAGAGAGAATGCGTGTGTGAGAGAGAGAATGTGTGTGTGAGAGAGAGAATGTGTCTGTGAGAGAGAGAATGTGTGTGAGAGAGAGAATGTGTGTGTGAGAGAGAGAATGTGTGTGTGTGGGAGAGAGAATGTGTGTGTGAGAGAGAATGTGTGTGTGAGAGAGAGAATGTGTGTGAGAGAGAATGTGTGTGAGAAAGAGAATGCGTGTGTGAGAAAGAGAATGCGTGTGTGAGAGAGAGAATGTGTGTGTGAGAGAGAATGCGTGTGTGAGAGAGAGAGTGTGTGTGTGAGAGCGAGAGAGAATGTGTGTGTGAGAGAGAGAGAATGCGAGTGAGAGAGAGAATGCGTATGTGCGAGAGAGAGTGCGTGTGTGAGAGAGAGAATGTGTGTGTGAGAGAGAATGTGGGTAAGAGAGAGAGAGAATGTGTGTGAGAGAGAGAATGCGTGTGTGCAAGAGAGAGAGAATGCGTGTGTGTGAGAGAGAGAGAATGTGTGTGAGAGAGAGAGAATGCGTGTGTGCGAGTAAGAGAGAATGCGTGGGTGAGAGAGAGAGAGAATGTGTGTGAGAGAGAGAGAATGCGTGTGTGCGAGTGAGAGAGAGAATGCGTGTGTGAGAGAGAGAATGTGTGTGAGAGAGAATGTGTGTGTGAGATAGAATGCGTGTGTGAGAGAGAATGTGTGTGTGAGAGAGAATGTGTGTGTGAGAGAGATAATGTGTGTGTGAGAGAGAATGTGTGTGTGTGAGAGAATACGTGTGTTAGAGAGAATGTGTGTGTGAGAGAATGTGTGTGTGAGAGAGAATGCGTGTGTGAGAGAGAGAATGTGTGTGAGAGAGAGAATGTATGTGTGAGAGAGAGGATGTGTGTGTGAGAAAGAATGTGCGTGTGAGAGAGAATGCGTGTGTGAGAGAGAATGCGTGTGTGTGAGAGAGAGAATGTGCGAGTGAGAGAGAGAATGTGTGTGTGAGAGTGAATGTTTGTGTGTGAGAGAGAATGTGTGTGAGAGAGGGAGAATGTGTGTGTGAGAGAGAGAATGTGTGTGTGAGAGAATGTGTGTGTGAGAGAATGTGTGTGTGAGAGAGAATGCGTGTGTGCGAGAGAGAATGCGTGTGCGTGTGAGAGAGAGAATGCGTGTGTGCGAGAGAATGTGTGTGTGAGGGAGAGAATGCGTGTGCGTGTGAGAGAGAGAATGAGTGTGTGTGAGAGAGAGAATGTGTGCGCAAGAGAGAATGCGTGTGCGTGTGAGAGAGAGAATGAGTGTGTGTGACAGAGAATGCGTGTGTGAGAGAGAATGTGTGTGTGTGAGAGAGAATGCGTGTGTGTGTGTGAGAGAGAATGAGTGTGTGAGAGAGAGAATGTGTGTGAGAGAGAATGCGTGTGTGCGAGAGAGAGAATGCGTGTGTGCTAGAGAGAGAATGCGTGTGTGAGAGAATGCGTGTGCGTGTGAGACAGAGAATGCGTGTGTGAGAGAGAGAGAGAATGCGTGTGCGAGAGAGAGAATGCCGGTGTGTGAGAGAGATAATACGTGTGTGAGAGAGAGAATGTGTGTGAGAGAGAGAATGCGCGTGCGTGTGAGAGAGAGAGAATGCGTGTGAGAGAGAGAATGTGTGTGAGAGAGAGAGAATGCGTGTGTGAGAGAGAGAATGTGTGTGTGAGAGAGAGAATGTGTCTGTGAGAGAGAGAATGTGTGTGAGAGAGAGAATGTGTGTGTGAGAGAGAGAATGTGTGTGTGTGGGAGAGAGAATGTGTGTGTGAGAGAGAATGTGTGTGTGAGAGAGAGAATGTGTGTGAGAGAGAATGTGTGTGAGAAAGAGAATGCGTGTGTGAGAAAGAGAATGCGTGTGTGAGAGAGAGAATGTGTGTGTGAGAGAGAATGCGTGTGTGAGAGAGAGAGTGTGTGTGTGAGAGCGAGAGAGAATGTGTGTGTGAGAGAGAGAGAATGCGAGTGAGAGAGAGAATGCGTATGTGCGAGAGAGAGTGCGTGTGTGAGAGAGAGAATGTGTGTGTGAGAGAGAATGTGGGTCAGAGAGAGAGAGAATGTGTGTGAGAGAGAGAATGCGTGTGTGCAAGAGAGAGAGAATGCGTGTGTGTGAGAGAGAGAGAATGTGTGTGAGAGAGAGAGAATGCGTGTGTGCGAGTAAGAGAGAATGCGTGGGTGAGAGAGAGAGAGAATGTGTGTGAGAGAGAGAGAATGCGTGTGTGCGAGTGAGAGAGAGAATGCGTGTGTGAGAGAGAGAATGTGTGTGAGAGAGAATGTGTGTGTGAGAGAGAATGTGTGTGTGAGAGAGATAATGTGTGTGTGAGAGAGAATGTGTGTGTGTGAGAGAATACGTGTGTTAGAGAGAATGTGTGTGTGAGAGAATGTGTGTGTGAGAGAGAATGCGTGTGTGAGAGAGAGAATGTGTGTGAGAGAGAGAATGTATGTGTGAGAGAGAGGATGTGTGTGTGAGAAAGAATGTGCGTGTGAGAGAGAATGCGTGTGTGAGAGAGAATGCGTGTGTGTGAGAGAGAGAATGTGCGAGTGAGAGAGAGAATGTGTGTGTGAGAGTGAATGTTTGTGTGTGAGAGAGAATGTGTGTGAGAGAGGGAGAATGTGTGTGTGAGAGAGAGAATGTGTGTGTGAGAGAATGTGTGTGTGAGAGAATGTGTGTGTGAGAGAGAATGCGTGTGTGAGAGAGAGAATCTGTGTGTAAGAATGTGTGTGTGAGAGGGAGAATGTGTGTGAGAGAGAGAATGTGTGAATGAGAGAGAGAATGTGTGTGTGAGAGAATGTGTGTGTGAGAGAGAATGTGCGTGTGAGAGAGAATGTGTGTGTGTGAGAGAGAATGTGTGTGTGAGAGAATGTGTGTGTGAGAGAGAATGTGTGTGTGAGAGAGAATGTGCGTGCGAGAGAGAATGCGTGTGAGAGAGAGAATGTGAGTGAGAGAGAGAGAGAATGTGTGTGTGAGAGAGAGAGAATGCGTGAGAGAGAGAATGCGTGTGTGTGAGAGAGAGAATGAGTGTGTGTGAGAGAGAATAAGTGTGTGAGAGAATGCGTGTGTGAGAGAGAGAGAATGTGTTTGTGAGAGAGAATGTGTGTGAGAGAGAGAATGTATGTGTGTGAGAGAGAATGTGTGTGTGAGTGAGAATGTGTGTGTGAGAGAGAGAATGTGTGTGTGAGAGAGAGAATGTGTGTGTTAGAGAGAGAATGTGTGTGAGAGAGAGAATGTGTGTGTGAGAGAGAGAATGTGTGTGTCAGAGAGAATGCGTGTGTCAGAGAGAATGTGTGTCTGAGAGAGAATGCGTGTGTGAGAGAGAGAATGCGTGTGTGAGAGAGATTGCGTGTGTGAGAGAGAATGCGTGTGTGAGAGAGAATCTGTGTGTGAGAGAGAATGTGTGTGTCAGAGAGAGAATGCGTGTATGAGGGAGAGTGTGTGTGAGAGAGAGAATGTGTGTCAGAGAGAGAGAAAATTGTGTGTGAGAGAGAATGTGTGTCAGAGAGAGAGAGAATGCGTGTGTGAGAGAGAGAATGTGCGTGAGAGAGAGAATGTGTGTGTCAGAGAGAATGTGTGTGTGAGAGAGAGAATGTGTGTGTGAGAGAGAATGTGTGTGTGAGAGAGAATGCGTGTGTGAGAGAGAGAATGCGTGTGTGAGAGAGAATGCGTGTGTCAGAGAGAATGCGTGTGTGAGAGAGAGAGTGTGTGTGAGAGAGATAATGCGTGTGTCAGAGAGAATGTGTGTGTGAGAGAGAGAGAATGTGTGTGAGAGAGAGAATGCGTGTGTGAAAGAGAGAGAATCTGTGTGTGTGAGAGAGAATGTGTGTGAGAGAGAATGTGTGTGAGAGAGGGAATGCGTGTGTCAGAGAGAATGCGTGTGTGAGAGAGAGAATGTGTGTGAGAGAGAGAATGTGTGTGAGAGAGAGAATGCGTGTGTCAGAGAGAATGCGTGTGAGAGAGACAATGCGTGTGTGTGAGCGAGAGAATGTGTGTGTGAGAGAGAGAATGTGTGTGTGAGAGAGAATGCGTGTGTGAGAGAGAATGCATGTGTGAGAGAAAGAATGCGTGTATGAGAGAGAATGCGTGTGTCAGAGAGAATGCGTGTGTGAGAGAGAGAATGTGTGTGAGAGAGAGAGAATGTGTGTGTGTGAGAGAGAATGTGTGTGAGAGAGAGAATGCGTGTGTCAGAGAGAATGCGTGTGTGAGAGAGAATGCGTGTGTGAGGGAGAATTAGTGTGTCAGAGAGAATGCGTGTGTGAGAGAGAGAATGTGTGTGAGAGAGAGAATGCGTGTGTCAGAGAGAATGCGTGTGTGTGAGAGAGAGAATGTGTCTGAGAGAGAGAATGCGTGTGTGAGAGAGAGAGAATGTGTGTGTGAGAGAGAGAATGTGTGTGAGAGAGAGAATGCGTGTGTCAGAGAGAATGCGTGTGTGAGCGAGAGAATGTATGTGTGAGAGAGGATGCGTGTGTGAGAGAGAGAATTTGTGTGAGAGAGAGAATGCGTGTGTCAGAGAGAATGCGTGTGTGAGCGAGAGAATGTATGTGTGAGAGAGGATGCGTGTGTGAGAGAGAGAATGTGTGTGAGAGAGAGAATGCGTGTGAGAGAGAGAGAGAATGTGTGTGTGAGAGAGAGAGAATGCGTGTGTGAGAGAGAATGCGTGTGTGAGAGAGAATGCGTGTGAGAGAGAGAGAGAATGCGTGTGTGAGAGAGAATGCGTGTGTGAGAGAGAATGCGCGTGTGAGAGAGAGAATGTGTGTGTGTGAGAGAGAATGTTTGAGAGAGAGAATGTGTGTGTGTGAGAGAGAGAATGTGTGTGTGAGAGAGAGAATGTGTGTGTGAGAGAGAATGCGTGTGAGAGAGAGAGAGAATGTGTGTGAGAGAGTGAATGCGTGTGTGCAAGAGAGAGAGAATGTGTGTGTGTGAGGGAGAGAATGCGTGAGAGAGAGAATGCGTGTGTGTGAGAGAGAGAATGCGTGTGTGAGAGACAGAGAATGCGTGTGCGTGTGAGAGAGAATGAGTGTGTGTGAGAGAGAATGCGTGTGTGCGAGAGAGAATGCGTGTGTGTGAGAGAGAGAATGCGTGTCTGAGAGAGAGAATTCGTGTGTGAGAGAGAGAGAATGCGTGTGTGCGAGAGAGATTGCGTGTGTGAGAGAGAGATAATGCGTGTGTGAGAGAGAATGTGTGTGAGAGGGAGAATGCATTTTTGTGTGAGAGAGAGAGAATGCGTGTGTGACAGAGAATGCGTGTGCGTGTGAAAGAGAGAGAATGCATGTGTGAGAGAGAGAGAATGCGTGTGCGAAAGAGAGAATGCGTGTGTGAGAGAGAGAGAATGCGTGTCTGAGAGTGAGAATGCGTGTGTGAGAGAGAGAGAGACTGTGTGTGTGCGAGAGAGAGAATGCGTGTGTGAGAGAGAGATAATGCGTTTGTGAGAGAGAATGTGTGTGAGAGAGAGAATGCATTTTTGTGTGAGAGAGAGAGAATGCGTGAGAGAGAGAGAATGCGTGCGTGAGAGAGAGAATGAGTGTGAGAGAGAGAATTAGTGTGCAAGAGAGCGAATGCGTGCGTGAGAGAGAGAGAATGAGTGTGTGAGAGAGAGAGGATTCGTGTGTGCGAGAGAGAATGCATGTGTGAGAGAGAGAATGAGTGTGGGAGAGAGAGAGAGCGAATGCGTGCGTGAGAGAGAGAATGTGTGTGTGTGAGAGAGAGAATGCGTGTGTGCGAGAGAGAATGAGTGTGTAAGAGAGAATGCGTGTGTTCGAGAGAGAGAATGCGTGTGTGAGAGAGAGAATGAGTGTGAGAGAGAGAGAGCGAATGCGTGCGTGAGAGAGAGAATGAGTGTGCAAGAGAGAATGCGTGTGTTCGAGAGAGAGAATGCGTGCGTGAGAGAGAGAATGAGTGTGAGAGAGAGAATTAGTGTGCAAGAGAGCGAATGCGTGCGTGAGAGAGAGAGAATGAGTGTGTGAGAGAGAGAGGATTCGTGTATGTGAGAGAGAATGCATGTGTGAGAGAGAATGCGTGTGTGAGAGAGAGAGAATGTGTGTGTGTGAGAGAGAGAATGTTTGTGTGAGAGAGAATGCGTGTGTGAGAGAGAGAGAATGTGTGTGTGAGAGAGAATGCGTGTGTGAGAGAGAGAATGTGTGTGTGAGAGAGAATGCGTGTGTGAGAGAGAGAGAATGTGTGTGTGAGAGAGAATGCGTGTGTGAGAGAGAATGTGTGTGTGAGGGAGAGAATGCGTGTGCGTATGAGAGAGAATGAGTGTGTGTGAGAGAGAGAATGTGTGTGTGCGAGAGAGAATGCGTGTGCGTGTGTGAGAGAGAATGAGTGTGTGTGACAGAGAATGCGTGTGTGAGAGAGAATGTGTGTGAGAGAGAGAGAATGCGTGTGTGTGAGAGAGAGAGAATGAGTGTGTGAGCGAGAGAATGTGTGTGAGAGAGAATACGTGTGTGCGAGAGAGAGAATGCGTGTGTGCTAGAGAGAGAATGCGTGTGTGAGAGAATGCGTGTGAGTGTGAGACAGAGAATGCGTGTGTGTGAGAGAGAGAGAATGCATGTGCGAGAGAGAGAATGCGTGTGTGTGAGAGAGATAATGCGTGTGTGAGAGAGAGAATGTGTGTGAGAGAGAGAATGCGCGTGAGAGAGAGAATGCGCGTGCGTGTGAGAGAGAGAGAATGCGTGTGAGAGAGAGAATGTGTGTGAGAAGAGAGAATGCGTGTGTGAGAGAGAGAATGTGTGTGTGTGAGAGAGAATGTGTGTGTGTGAGAGAGAATGTGTGTGTGAGAGAGAATGTGTGTGTGAGAGAGAGAATGTGTGTGTGTGGGAAAGAAAATGTGTGTGTGAGAGAGAGAGTGTGTGTGTGAGAGAGAGAATGTGTGTGAGAGAGAATGTGTGTGAGAAAGAGAATGCGTGTGTGTGAGAGAGAATGTGTGTGTGTGAGAGAATGCGTGTGTGAGAGAGAGAGAGTGTGTGTGAGAGCGTGAGAGAATGTGTGTGTGAGAGAGAGAGAATGCGAGTGAGAGAGAGAATGCGTCTGTGCGAGAGAGAATGCGTGTGTGAGAGAGAGAATGTGTGTGTGAGAGAGAATGTGTGTCAGACAGTAAGAGAATGTGTGTGAGAGAGAGAATGCGTGTGTGCAAGAGAGGGAGAATGCGTGAGAGAGAGAGAGAGAATGTGTGTGAGAGAGAGAGAATGCGTGTGTGCGAGTGAGAGAGAATGCGTGTGTGTGAGAGAGAGAGAATGTGTGTGTGAGAGAGAGAATGCGTGTGTGCGTGTGAGAGAGAGAATGCGTGTGTGAGAGAGAGAATGTGTGTGAGAGAGAATGTGTGTGTGAGAGAGAATGCGTGTGTGAGAGAGAATGTGTGTGTGAGAGTGAATGTGTGTGTGAGAGAGAGAATGTGTGTGTGAGAGAGAATGTGTCTGTGAGAGAGAATGCGTGTGTTAGAGAGAGATTGTGTGTGAGAGAGAGAATGTGTGTGTGAGAGAGAGATTGTGTGTGTGAGAGAATGTGTGTGTGAGAGAGAATGTGTGTGTGAGAGAGAATGTGTGTGAGAGGGAGAATGTGTGTGTGTGAGAGAGAATGTGTGTGTGATAGAGAATGTGTGTGTGAGAGAGAATGTGTGTGTGAGAGAGAGAATGTGTGTGAGAGGGAGAATGTGTGTGTGTGAGAGAGAATGTGTGTGTGTGAGAGAGAATGTTTGTGAGAGAGGGAGAATGTGTGTGTGTGAGAGAGAATGTGTGTGTGAGAGAGAGAGAATGTGCGAGTGAGAGAGAGAATGGGCGTGTGAGAGAGAATGCGTGTGTGAGAGAGAGAATGTGTGTGTGAGAGAGAGATAATGCGTGTGTGCGAGAGAGATTGCGTGTGTGAGAGAGAGATAATGCTTGTGTGAGAGAGATTGTGTGTGAGAGAGAGAATGCATTTTTGTGTGAGAGAGAGAGAATGCGTGTGTGACAGAGAATGCGTGTGCGTGTGAAAGAGAGAGAATGCATGTGTGAGAGAGAGAGAATGCGTGTGCGAGAGAGAGAATGCGTGTGTGAGAGAGAGAGAATGCGTGTCTGAGAGTGAGAATGCGTGTGTGAGAGAGAGAGAGACTGTGTGTGTGCGAGAGAGAGAATGCGTGTGTGAGAGAGAGATAATGCGTTTGTGAGAGAGAATGTGTGTGAGAGAGAGAATGCATTTTTGTGTGAGAGAGAGAGAATGCGTGAGAGAGAGAGAATGCGTGCGTGAGAGAGAGAATGAGTGTGAGAGAGAGAATTAGTGTGCAAGAGAGCGAATGCGTGCGTGAGAGAGAGAGAATGAGTGTGTGAGAGAGAGAGGATTCGTGTGTGCGAGAGAGAATGCATGTGTGAGAGAGAGAATGAGTGTGGGAGAGAGAGAGAGCGAATGCGTGCGTGAGAGAGAGAATGTGTGTGTGTGAGAGAGAGAATGCGTGTGTGCGAGAGAGAATGAGTGTGTAAGAGAGAATGCGTGTGTTCGAGAGAGAGAATGCGTGCGTGAGAGAGAGAATGAGTGTGAGAGAGAGAGAGCGAATGCGTGCGTGAGAGAGAGAATGAGTGTGCAAGAGAGAATGCGTGTGTTCGAGAGAGAGAATGCGTGCGTGAGAGAGAGAATGAGTGTGAGAGAGAGAATTAGTGTGCAAGAGAGCGAATGCGTGCGTGAGAGAGAGAGAATGAGTGTGTGAGAGAGAGAGGATTCGTGTATGTGAGAGAGAATGCATGTGTGAGAGAGAATGCGTGTGTGAGAGAGAGAGAATGTGTGTGTGTGAGAGAGAGAATGTTTGTGTGAGAGAGAATGCGTGTGTGAGAGAGAGAGAATGTGTGTGTGAGAGAGAATGCGTGTGTGAGAGAGAGAATGTGTGTGTGAGAGAGAATGCGTGTGTGAGAGAGAGAGAATGTGTGTGTGAGAGAGAATGCGTGTGTGAGAGAGAATGTGTGTGTGAGGGAGAGAATGCGTGTGCGTATGAGAGAGAATGAGTGTGTGTGAGAGAGAGAATGTGTGTGTGCGAGAGAGAATGCGTGTGCGTGTGTGAGAGAGAATGAGTGTGTGTGACAGAGAATGCGTGTGTGAGAGAGAATGTGTGTGAGAGAGAGAGAATGCGAGTGTGTGAGAGAGAGAGAATGAGTGTGTGAGCGAGAGAATGTGTGTGAGAGAGAATACGTGTGTGCGAGAGAGAGAATGCGTGTGTGCTAGAGAGAGAATGCGTGTGTGAGAGAATGCGTGTGAGTGTGAGACAGAGAATGCGTGTGTGTGAGAGAGAGAGAATGCATGTGCGAGAGAGAGAATGCGTGTGTGTGAGAGAGATAATGCGTGTGTGAGAGAGAGAATGTGTGTGAGAGAGAGAATGCGCGTGAGAGAGAGAATGCGCGTGCGTGTGAGAGAGAGAGAATGCGTGTGAGAGAGAGAATGTGTGTGAGAAGAGAGAATGCGTGTGTGAGAGAGAGAATGTGTGTGTGTGAGAGAGAATGTGTGTGTGTGAGAGAGAATGTGTGTGTGAGAGAGAATGTGTGTGTGAGAGAGAGAATGTGTGTGTGTGGGAAAGAAAATGTGTGTGTGAGAGAGAGAGTGTGTGTGTGAGAGAGAGAATGTGTGTGAGAGAGAATGTGTGTGAGAAAGAGAATGCGTGTGTGTGAGAGAGAGAGTGTGTGTGAGAGCGTGAGAGAATGTGTGTGTGAGAGAGAGAGAATGCGAGTGAGAGAGAGAATGCGTCTGTGCGAGAGAGAATGCGTGTGTGAGAGAGAGAATGTGTGTGTGAGAGAGAATGTGTGTCAGACAGAGAGAGAATGTGTGTGAGAGAGAGAATGCGTGTGTGCAAGAGAGGGAGAATGCGTGAGAGAGAGAGAGAGAATGTGTGTGAGAGAGAGAGAATGCGTGTGTGCGAGTGAGAGAGAATGCGTGTGTGTGAGAGAGAGAGAATGTGTGTGTGAGAGAGAGAATGCGTGTGTGCGTGTGAGAGAGAGAATGCGTGTGTGAGAGAGAGAATGTGTGTGAGAGAGAATGTGTGTGTGAGAGAGAATGCGTGTGTGAGAGAGAATGTGTGTGTGAGAGTGAATGTGTGTGTGAGAGAGAGAATGTGTGTGTGAGAGAGAATGTGTCTGTGAGAGAGAATGCGTGTGTTAGAGAGAGATTGTGTGTGAGAGAGAGAATGTGTGTGTGAGAGAGAGATTGTGTGTGTGAGAGAATGTGTGTGTGAGAGAGAATGTGTGTGTGAGAGAGAATGTGTGTGAGAGGGAGAATGTGTGTGTGTGAGAGAGAATGTGTGTGTGAGAGAGAATGTGTGTGTGAGAGAGAATGTGTGTGTGAGAGAGAGAATGTGTGTGAGAGGGAGAATGTGTGTGTGTGAGAGAGAATGTGTGTGTGTGAGAGAGAATGTTTGTGAGAGAGGGAGAATGTGTGTGTGTGAGAGAGAGAATGTGTGTGTGAGAGAGAGAGAATGTGCGAGTGAGAGAGAGAATGGGCGTGTGAGAGAGAATGCGTGTGTGAGAGAGAGAATGTGCGAGTGAGAGAGAGAATGTGTGTGTGAGAGAGAATGTGTGTGTGAGAGAGAGAATGTGTGTGAGAGAGGGAGAATGTGTGTGTGAGAGAGAGAATGCGTGTGTGAGAGAGAGAGAATGTGTGTGTGTGAGAGAGAGAATGTTTGTGTGAGAGAGAATGCGTGTGTGAGAGAGAGAGAATGTGTGTGTGAGAGAGAATGCGTGTGTGAGAGAGAGAATGTGTGTGTGAGAGAGAATGCGTGTGTGAGAGAGAGAGAATGTGTGTGTGAGAGAGAATGCGTGTGTGAGAGAGAATGTGTGTGTGAGGGAGAGAATGCGTGTGCGTATGAGAGAGAATGAGTGTGTGTGAGAGAGAGAATGTGTGTGTGCGAGAGAGAATGCGTGTGCGTGTGTGAGAGAGAATGAGTGTGTGTGACAGAGAATGCGTGTGTGAGAGAGAATGTGTGTGAGAGAGAGAGAATGCGAGTGTGTGAGAGAGAGAGAATGAGTGTGTGAGCGAGAGAATGTGTGTGAGAGAGAATACGTGTGTGCGAGAGAGAGAATGCGTGTGTGCTAGAGAGAGAATGCGTGTGTGAGAGAATGCGTGTGAGTGTGAGACAGAGAATGCGTGTGTGTGAGAGAGAGAGAATGCATGTGCGAGAGAGAGAATGCGTGTGTGTGAGAGAGATAATGCGTGTGTGAGAGAGAGAATGTGTGTGAGAGAGAGAATGCGCGTGAGAGAGAGAATGCGCGTGCGTGTGAGAGAGAGAGAATGCGTGTGAGAGAGAGAATGTGTGTGAGAAGAGAGAATGCGTGTGTGAGAGAGAGAATGTGTGTGTGTGAGAGAGAATGTGTGTGTGTGAGAGAGAATGTGTGTGTGAGAGAGAATGTGTGTGTGAGAGAGAGAATGTGTGTGTGTGGGAAAGAAAATGTGTGTGTGAGAGAGAGAGTGTGTGTGTGAGAGAGAGAATGTGTGTGAGAGAGAATGTGTGTGAGAAAGAGAATGCGTGTGTGTGAGAGAGAGAGTGTGTGTGAGAGCGTGAGAGAATGTGTGTGTGAGAGAGAGAGAATGCGAGTGAGAGAGAGAATGCGTCTGTGCGAGAGAGAATGCGTGTGTGAGAGAGAGAATGTGTGTGTGAGAGAGAATGTGTGTCAGACAGAGAGAGAATGTGTGTGAGAGAGAGAATGCGTGTGTGCAAGAGAGGGAGAATGCGTGAGAGAGAGAGAGAGAATGTGTGTGAGAGAGAGAATGCGTGTGTGCGAGTGAGAGAGAATGCGTGTGTGTGAGAGAGAGAGAATGTGTGTGTGAGAGAGAGAATGCGTGTGTGCGTGTGAGAGAGAGAATGCGTGTGTGAGAGAGAGAATGTGTGTGAGAGAGAATGTGTGTGTGAGAGAGAATGCGTGTGTGAGAGAGAATGTGTGTGTGAGAGTGAATGTGTGTGTGAGAGAGAGAATGTGTGTGTGAGAGAGAATGTGTCTGTGAGAGAGAATGCGTGTGTTAGAGAGAGATTGTGTGTGAGAGAGAGAATGTGTGTGTGAGAGAGAGATTGTGTGTGTGAGAGAATGTGTGTGTGAGAGAGAATGTGTGTGTGAGAGAGAATGTGTGTGAGAGGGAGAATGTGTGTGTGTGAGAGAGAATGTGTGTGTGAGAGAGAATGTGTGTGTGAGAGAGAATGTGTGTGTGAGAGAGAGAATGTGTGTGAGAGGGAGAATGTGTGTGTGTGAGAGAGAATGTGTGTGTGTGAGAGAGAATGTTTGTGAGAGAGGGAGAATGTGTGTGTGTGAGAGAGAGAATGTGTGTGTGAGAGAGAGAGAATGTGCGAGTGAGAGAGAGAATGGGCGTGTGAGAGAGAATGCGTGTGTGAGAGAGAGAATGTGCGAGTGAGAGAGAGAATGTGTGTGTGAGAGAGAATGTGTGTGTGAGAGAGAGAATGTGTGTGAGAGAGGGAGAATGTGTGTGTGAGAGAGAGAATGTGTGTGAGAGAGGGAGAATGTGTGTGTGAGAGAGAGAA
This sequence comes from Chiloscyllium plagiosum, assembly GCF_037043375.1. Lineage (NCBI taxonomy): Eukaryota > Metazoa > Chordata > Chondrichthyes > Orectolobiformes > Hemiscylliidae > Chiloscyllium > Chiloscyllium plagiosum. Next base: position 93,390,843 of record NW_028270156.1, on the reverse strand, counting down.
TGTGTGTGTGAGAGAGAGAATGCGTGTGTTAGAGAGAATGTGTGTGTAAGAGAATGTGTGTGTGAGAGAATGTGTGTGTGAGAGAGAATGCGTGTGTGAGAGAGAGAATCTGTGTGTGAGAATGTGTGTGTGAGAGAGAGAATGTGTGCGTGAGAGAGAATGTGCGTGTGTGAGAGAGAATGCGTGTGTGAGAGAGAGAGAATGTGTGTGTGAGAGAGAATGCGTGTGTGAGAGAGAATGTGTGTGTGAGAGAGAATGCGTGTGCGTGAGAGAGAATGCGTGTGTGAGAGAGAATGCGTGTGTGAGAGAGAGAGAATGTGTGTGTGAGAGAGAGAGAATGCGTGAGAGAGAGAATGCGTGTGTGTGAGAGAGAGAATGTGTGTTTGAGAGAGAGAATGTTTGTGAGAGAGAGAATGTTTGTGTGAGAGAGAGAATGCGTGTGAGAGAGAGAATGAGTGTGTGTGAGAGAGAATGCGTGTGTGTGGGAGAGAGAAGGTGTGTGTGAGAGAGAGAATGTGTGTGAGAGAGAGAGAATGTGTGTGTGAGAGAGAGAATGTGTGTGAGAGAGAGAATGTGTGTGTGAGAGAGAGAATGTGTGTGTGTGGGAGAGAGAATGTGTGTGTGAGAGAGAGAATGTGTGTGAGAGAGAGAATGTGTATGTGAGAGAGAGAATGTGTGTGTGAGAGAGAATGCGTGTGTCAGAGAGAATGAGTGTGTGAGAGGGAATGCGTGTGCGAGAGAGAGAGAATGTGTGTGTGAGAGAGAGAATGTGTGTGTGAGAGAGAATGTGTGTGTGAGAGAGAATGTGTGTGTGAGAGAGAATGCGTCTGTGATAGAGAGAATGCGTGTGTGAGGGAGAATGCGTGTGACAGAGAGAATGCGTGTGTGAGAGAGAGAATGTGTGTGTGAGAGAGAATGCGTGTGTCAGAGAGAATGCGTGTGTGAGAGAGAGAGAATGTGTGTGAGACAGAGAATGCGTGTGTGAGAGAGAGAGAATGTGTGTGTGTGAGAGAGTATGTGTGTGAGAGAGAGAATGCGTGTGTCAGAGAGAATGCGTGTGTGAGCGAGAGAATGTGTGTGTGAGAGAGAATGCGTGTGTGAGAGAGAGAGGGAATGTTTGTGAGAGAGAGAGAATGAGTGTGTGTGAGAGAGAGAATGCGTGTGTGTGAGAGAGAGAATGTGTGTGTGCGAGAGAGAATGCGTGTGCGTGTGAGAGAGAGAATGAGTGTGTGTGACAGAGAATGCGTGTGTGAGAGAGAATGTGTGTGTGTGAGAGAGAATGCGTGTGTGTGAGAGAGAGAGAATGAGTGTGTGAAAGAGGGAATGTGTGTAAGAGAGAATGCGTGTGTGCGAGAGAGAGAATGTGTGTTTGAGAGAGAGAATGTTTGTGAGAGAGAGAATGTTTGTGTGAGAGAGAGAATGCGTGTGAGAGAGAGAATGAGTGTGTGTGAGAGAGAATGCGTGTGTGAGAGAATGCGTGTGTGTGAGAGAGAGAATGTGTGTGTGAGAGGGAACGTGTGTGAGAGAGAGAATGTGTGTGAGAGAGAGAGAATGTGTGTGAGAGAGAGAATGTGTGTATGAGAGAGATAATGTGTGTGAGAGAGAGAATGTGTGTATGAGAGAGAGAATGTGTGTGTGAGAGAGAGAATGTGTGTGAGAGAGAGAATGTGTGTGTGAGAGAGAGAATGTGTGTGTCAGACAGAATGCGTGTGTCAGAGAGAATGTGTGTGTGAGAGAGAATGCGTGTGTGAGAGAGAGAATGCGTGTGTGAGAGAGAATGCGTGTGTGAGAGAGAATGCTTGTGTGAGAGAGAATGTGTGTGTGAGAGAGAATGTGTGTGTCAGAGAGAGAATGCGTGTGTGAGAGAGAATGTGTGTGTGAGAGAGAATGTGTGTCAGAGAGACAGAGAATTGTGTGTGAGAGAGAATGTGTGTCAGAGAGAGAGAGAATGCGTGTGTGAGAGAGAGAATGTGTGTGTGAGAGAGAATGCGTGTGTCAGAGAGTATTCGTGTGTGAGAGAGAGAATGTGTGTGAGAGAGAATGTGTGTGTGAGAGAGAGAATGTGTGTGTGAGAGAGAATGTGTGTGTGAGAGAGAATGCGTGTGTGAGAGAGAGAATGCGTGTGTGAGAGAGAATGCATGTGTCAGTGATATTGCGTGTGTGAGAGACAGAATGTGTGTGAGAGAGAGAATGCGTGTGTCAGAGAGAATGCGTGTGTGAGAGAGAGAGAATGTGTGTGTGAGAGAGAATGCGTGTGTGAGAGAGAGGGAATGTGTGTGTGAGAGAGGGAATGTGTGTGAGCGAGAGAATGTGTGTGAGAGAGAGAATGTGTGTGAGAGAGAGAATGTGTGTGAGAGAGAGAATGCGTGTGTCAGAGAGAATGCGTGTGTGAGAGAGAGAATGCGTGTGTGAGAGAGAATGCGTGTGTCAGAGAGAATGCGTGTGTGAGAGGGAGAATGTGTGTGACAGAGAGAGAATGTGTGTGTGAGAGAGAGAATGTGTGTGTGAGAGAGAATGTGTGTGAGAGAGAGAATGCGTGTGTGAGAGAGAATGCGTGTGTGAGAGAGAGAATGCGTGTGTGAGAGAGAATGCGTGTGTCAGAGAGAATGCGTGTGTGAGAGGGAGAATGTGTGTGAGAGAGAGAGAATGTGTGAGAGAGAGAGAGAATGTGTGTGTGAGAGAGAATGCGTGTGTCAGAGAGATTGAGTGTGTGAGAGGGAATGCGTGTGTGAGAGAGAGAGAATGTGTGTGTGAGAGAGAGAATGTTTGTGTGAGAGAGAATGTGTGTGTGAGAGAGAATGTGTGTGTGAGAGAGAAAGCGTCTGTGATAGAGAGAATGCGTGTGTGAGGGAGAATGCGTGTGTCAGAGAGAATGCGTGTGTGAGAGAGAGAATGCGTGTGTCAGAGAGAATGCGTGTGTGAGAGAGAGAGAATGTGTGTGAGACAGAGAATGCGTGTGTGAGAGAGAGAGAATGTGTGTGTGAGAGAGAGAATGTGTGTGAGGGAGAGAATGCGTGTGTCAGAGAGAATGCGTGTGTGAGCGAGAGAATGTGTGTGTGAGAGAGAATGCGTGTCTGAGAGAGCGAGAGAATGTTTGTGAGAGAGAGAGAATGAGTGTGTGTGAGAGAGAGAATGCGTGTGTGTGTGAGAGAGAATGTGTGTGTGCGAGAGAGAATGCGTGTGCGTGTGAGAGAGAGAATGAGTGTGTGTGACAGAGGATGCGTGTGTGAGAGAGAATGTGTGTGTGTGAGAGAGAATGCGTGTGTGTGAGAGAGAGAGAATGAGTGTGTGAGAGAGAGCATGTGTGTCAGAGAGAATGCGTGTGTGCGAGAGAGAGAATGCGTGTGTGTTAGAGAGAGAACGCGTGTGAGAGAATGCGTGTGCGTGTGAGACAGAGAATGCGTGTGTGAGAGTGAGAGAGAATGCGTGTGCGAGAGAGAGAATGCGTGTGTGTGAGAGAGATAAATCGTGTGTGAGAGAGAGAATGTGTGTGAGAGAGAGAATGCGCGTGCGTGTGAGAGAGAGAGAATGCGTGTGAGAGAGAGAATGTGTGTGAGAGAGAGAGAATGTGTGTGTGAGAGAGAGAATGTGTGTGTGAGAGAGAGAGTGTGTGTGTGAGAGAGAGAATGTGTGTGCGAGAGAGAATGCGTCGGTGATAGAGAGATTGTGTGTGTGTGGGAGAGAGAATGTGTGTGTGAGAGAGAGAATGTGTGTGTGAGAGAGAGAATGTGTGTGAGAGAGAATGTGTATGAGAAAGAGAATGCGTGTGTGAGAAAGAGAATGCGTGTGTGAGAGAGAGAATGTGTGTGTGTGAGAGAATGCGTGTGTGAGAGAGAGAGTGTGTGTGTGAGAGCGAGAGAGAATGTGTGTGAGAGAGAGAGAGAATGCGAGTGAGAGAGAGAATGCGTATGTGCGAGAGAGAATGCGTGTGTGAGAGAGTGAATGTGTGTGTGAGAGAGAATGTGTGTCAGTGAGAGAGAGAATGTGTGTGAGAGAGAGAATGAGTGTGTGCAAGAGAGAGAGAATGCGTGTGTGAGAGAGAGAGAGAATGTGTGTGAGAGAGAGAGGATGCGTGTGTGCGAGTGCGAGAGAATGCGTGTGTGAAAGAGAGAGAGAATGTGTGTGAGAGAGAGAGAATGCGTGTGTGCGAGTGAGAGAGAGAATGCGTGTGTGAGAGAGAGAATGTGTGTGAGAGAGAATGTGTGTGCGTGAGAGAGAATGCGTGTGTGAGAGAGAATGTGTGTGTGAGAGAGAATGTGTGTGTGTGTGAGAGAATGTGTGTGTGAGAGAGAATGTGTGTGTGAGAGAGAGAATGTGTGAGAGGGAGAATGTGTGTGTGAGAGAGAGAATGTGTGTGTGAGAGAGAATGCGTGTGTTAGAGAGAATGTGTGTGTGAGAGAATGTGTGTGTGAGAGAGAATGTGTGTGTGAGAGAGAGACTGTGTGAGAGGGAGAATGTGTGAGAGGGAGAATGTGTGTGTGTGAGAGAGAATGTGTGTGAGAGAGGGAGAATGTGTGTGTGCGAGAGAGAATGTGTGTGTGTGAGAGAGAAAGCGTGTGTCAGAGAGAATGCGTGTGTGTGAGAGAGAATGTGTGTGTGATAGAGAGAGAATGTGTGTGTGAGAGAGAGAATGTGTGTGTGAGAGAGAGAATGCGTGTGTGTGAGAGAGAATGCGTGTGTGAGAGAGAGAATGTGTGTGTGAGAGAGAATGTGTGCGTGAGAGAGAGAATGTGTGTGTGAGAGAGAATGTGTGTGTGAGAGAGAATGCGTGTGTGAGAGAGAGAATCTGTGTGTGAGAATGTGTGTGTGAGAGAGAGAATGTGTGTGAGAGAGAGAATGTGTGTGTGAGAGAGAATGTGTGTGAGAGAGAGAATGTGTGTGAGAGAGAGAATGTGTGTGTGAGAGAGAATGTGTGTGAGAGAGAGAATGTGTGTGAGAGAGAGAATGTGTGTGTGAGAGAGAATGTGCGTGTGTGAGAGAGAGAATGAGTGTGTGAGAGAGAGAGAATGCGTGAGAGAGAGAATGCATGTGTGTGAGAGAGAGAGAATGTGTGTGTGTGTGAGAGAGAGAATGTTTGTGAGAGACAGAATGTTTGTGAGAGAGAGAGAATGCGTGTGAGAGAGAGAATGAGTGTGTGTGAGAGAGAATACGTGTGTGAGAGAATGCGTGTGTGAGAGAGAGAGAATGTGTGTGGGAGAGAGAGAATGTGTGTGAGGGAGAGAATGCGTGTGTCAGAGAGAATGCGTGTGTGAGCGAGAGAATGTGTGTGTGAGAGAGAATGCGTGTGTGAGAGAGCGAGAGAATGTTTGTGAGAGAGAGAGAATGAGTGTGTGTGAGAGAGAGAATGCGTGTGTGTGTGAGAGAGAATATGTGTGTGCGAGAGAGAATGCGTGTGCGTGTGAGAGAGAGAATGAGTGTGTGTGACAGAGAATGCCTGTGTGAGAGAGAATGTGTGTGTGTGAGAGAGAATGCGTGTGTGTGAGAGAGAGAGAATGAGTGTGTGAGAGAGAGCATGTGTGTCAGAGAGAATGCGTGTGTGCGAGAGAGAGAATGCGTGTGTGTTAGAGAGAGAACGCGTGTGTGAGAGAATGCGTGTGCGTGTGAGACAGAGAATGCGTGTGTGAGAGTGAGAGAGAATGCGTGTGCGAGAGAGAGAATGCGTGTGTGTGAGAGAGATAAATCGTGTGTGAGAGAGAGAATGCGCGTGCGTGTGAGAGAGAGAGAATGCGTGTGAGAGAGAGAATGTGTGTGAGAGAGAGAGAATGTGTGTGTGAGAGAGAGAATGTGTGTGTGAGAGAGAGAGTGTGTGTGTGAGAGAGAGAATGTGTGTGTGAGAGAGAATGCGTCTGTGATAGAGAGAATGTGTGTGTGTGGGAGAGAGAATGTGTGTGTGAGAGAGAGAATGTGTGTGTGTGAGAGAGTATGTGTGTGAGAGAGAGAATGCGTGTGTCAGAGAGAATGCGTGTGTGAGCGAGAGAATGTGTGTGTGAGAGAGAATGCGTGTGTGAGAGAGAGAGGGAATGTTTGTGAGAGAGAGAGAATGAGTGTGTGTGAGAGAGAGAATGCGTGTGTGTGAGAGAGAGAATGTGTGTGTGCGAGAGAGAATGCGTGTGCGTGTGAGAGAGAGAATGAGTGTGTGTGACAGAGAATGCGTGTGTGAGAGAGAATGTGTGTGTGTGAGAGAGAATGCGTGTGTGTGAGAGAGAGAGAATGAGTGTGTGAAAGAGGGAATGTGTGTAAGAGAGAATGCGTGTGTGCGAGAGAGAGAATGTGTGTTTGAGAGAGAGAATGTTTGTGAGAGAGAGAATGTTTGTGTGAGAGAGAGAATGCGTGTGAGAGAGAGAATGAGTGTGTGTGAGAGAGAATGCGTGTGTGAGAGAATGCGTATGTGTGAGAGAGAGAATGTGTGTGTGAGAGGGAACGTGTGTGAGAGAGAGAATGTGTGTGAGAGAGAGAGAATGTGTGTGAGAGAGAGAATGTGTGTATGAGAGAGATAATGTGTGTGAGAGAGAGAATGTGTGTATGAGAGAGAGAATGTGTGTGTGTGAGAGAGAATGTGTGTGAGAGAGAGAATGTGTGTGTGAGAGACAGAATGTGTGTGTCAGACAGAATGTGTGTGTCAGAGAGAATGTGTGTGTGAGAGAGAATGCGTGTGTGTGAGAGAGAATGCGTGTGTGAGAGAGAATGCGTGTGTGAGAGAGAATGCTTGTGTGAGAGAGAATGTGTGTGTGAGAGAGAATGTGTGTGTCAGAGAGAGAATGCGTGTGTGAGAGAGAATGTGTGTGTGAGAGAGAATGTGTGTCAGAGAGACAGAGAATTGTGTGTGAGAGAGAATGTGTGTCAGAGAGAGAGAGAATGCGTGTGTGAGAGAGAGAATGTGTGTGAGAGAGAGAATGCGTGTGTCAGAGAGTATTCGTGTGTGAGAGAGAGAATGTGTGTGAGAGAGAATGTGTGTGTGAGAGAGAGAATGTGTGTGTGAGAGAGAATGTGTGTGTGAGAGAGAATGCGTGTGTGAGAGAGAGAATGCGTGTGTGAGAGAGAATGCATGTGTCAGTGAGATTGCGTGTGTGAGAGACAGAATGTGTGTGAGAGAGAGAATGCGTGTGTCAGAGAGAATGCGTGTGTGAGAGAGAGAGAATGTGTGTGTGAGAGAGAATGCGTGTGTGAGAGAGAGGGAATGTGTGTGTGAGAGAGGGAATGTGTGTGAGCGAGAGAATGTGTGTGAGAGAGAGAATGTGTGTGAGAGAGAGAATGTGTGTGAGAGAGAGAATGCGTGTGTCAGAGAGAATGCGTGTGTGAGAGAGAATGCGTGTGTGACAGAGAGAGAATGTGTGTGTGAGAGAGAGAATGTGTGTGTGAGAGAGAATGTGTGTGAGAGAGAGAATGCGTGTGTGAGAGAGAATGCGTGTGTGAGAGAGAGAATGCGTGTGTGAGAGAGAATGCGTGTGTCAGAGAGAATGCGTGTGTGAGAGGGAGAATGTGTGTGAGAGAGAGAGAATGTGTGTGAGAGAGAGAGAATGTGTGTGAGAGAGAGAATGCGTGTGTCAGAGAGATTGAGTGTGTGAGAGGGAATGCGTGTGTGAGAGAGAGAGAATGTGTGTGTGAGAGAGAGAATGTTTGTGTGAGAGAGAATGTGTGTGTGAGAGAGAATGTGTGTGTGAGAGAGAAAGCGTCTGTGATAGAGAGAATGCGTGTGTGAGGGAGAATGCGTGTGTCAGAGAGAATGCGTGTGTGAGAGAGAGAATGCGTGTGTCAGAGAGAATGCGTGTGTGAGAGAGAGAGAATGTGTGTGAGACAGAGAATGCGTGTGTGAGAGAGAGAGAATGTGTGTGTGAGAGAGAGAATGTGTGTGAGGGAGAGAATGCGTGTGTCAGAGAGAATGCGTGTGTGAGCGAGAGAATGTGTGTGTGAGAGAGAATGCGTGTCTGAGAGAGCGAGAGAATGTTTGTGAGAGAGAGAGAATGAGTGTGTGTGAGAGAGAGAATGCGTGTGTGTGTGAGAGAGAATGTGTGTGTGCGAGAGAGAATGCGTGTGCGTGTGAGAGAGAGAATGAGTGTGTGTGACAGAGGATGCGTGTGTGAGAGAGAATGTGTGTGTGTGAGAGAGAATGCGTGTGTGTGAGAGAGAGAGAATGAGTGTGTGAGAGAGAGCATGTGTGTCAGAGAGAATGCGTGTGTGCGAGAGAGAGAATGCGTGTGTGTTAGAGAGAGAACGCGTGTGAGAGAATGCGTGTGCGTGTGAGACAGAGAATGCGTGTGTGAGAGTGAGGGAGAATGCGTGTGCGAGAGAGAGAATGCGTGTGTGTGAGAGAGATAAATCGTGTGTGAGAGAGAGAATGTGTGTGAGAGAGAGAATGCGCGTGCGTGTGAGAGAGAGAGAATGCGTGTGAGAGAGAGAATGTGTGTGAGAGAGAGAGAATGTGTGTGTGAGAGAGAGAATGTGTGTGTGAGAGAGAGAGTGTGTGTGTGAGAGAGAGAATGTGTGTGCGAGAGAGAATGCGTCTGTGATAGAGAGAATGTGTGTGTGTGGGAGAGAGAATGTGTGTGTGAGAGAGAGAATGTGTGTGTGAGAGAGAGAATGTGTGTGAGAGAGAATGTGTATGAGAAAGAGAATGCGTGTGTGAGAAAGAGAATGCGTGTGTGAGAGAGAGAATGTGTGTGTGTGAGAGAATGCGTGTGTGAGAGAGAGAGTGTGTGTGTGAGAGCGAGAGAGAATGTGTGTGAGAGAGAGAGAGAATGCGAGTGAGAGAGAGAATGCGTATGTGCGAGAGAGAATGCGTGTGTGAGAGAGTGAATGTGTGTGTGAGAGAGAATGTGTGTCAGTGAGAGAGAGAATGTGTGTGAGAGAGAGAATGAGTGTGTGCAAGAGAGAGAGAATGCGTGTGTGAGAGAGAGAGAGAATGTGTGTGAGAGAGAGAGGATGCGTGTGTGCGAGTGCGAGAGAATGCGTGTGTGAAAGAGAGAGAGAATGTGTGTGAGAGAGAGAGAATGCGTGTGTGCGAGTGAGAGAGAGAATGCGTGTGTGAGAGAGAGAATGTGTGTGAGAGAGAATGTGTGTGCGTGAGAGAGAATGCGTGTGTGAGAGAGAATGTGTGTGTGAGAGAGAATGTGTGTGTGTGAGAGAGAATGTGTGTGTGAGAGAGAATGTGTGTGTGAGAGAGAGAATGTGTGTGTGAGAGAATGTGTGTGTGAGAGAGAATGTGTGTGTGAGAGAGAGAATGTGTGAGAGGGAGAATGTGTGTGTGAGAGAGAGAATGTGTGTGTGAGAGAGAATGCGTGTGTTAGAGAGAATGTGTGTGTGAGAGAATGTGTGTGTGAGAGAGAATGTGTGTGTGAGAGAGAGACTGTGTGAGAGGGAGAATGTGTGAGAGGGAGAATGTGTGTGTGTGAGAGAGAATGTGTGTGAGAGAGGGAGAATGTGTGTGTGCGAGAGAGAATGTGTGTGTGTGAGAGAGAAAGCGTGTGTCAGAGAGAATGCGTGTGTGTGAGAGAGAATGTGTGTGTGATAGAGAGAGAATGTGTGTGTGTGAGAGAGAATGTGTGTGTGAGAGAGAGAATGCGTGTGTGTGAGAGAGAATGCGTGTGTGAGAGAGAGAATGTGTGTGTGAGAGAGAATGTGTGTGTGAGAGAGAGAATGTGTGTGTGAGAGAGAATGTGTGTGTGAGAGAGAATGCGTGTGTGAGAGAGAGAATCTGTGTGTGAGAATGTGTGTGTGAGAGAGAGAATGTGTGTGAGAGAGAGAATGTGTGTGTGAGAGTGAATGTGTGTGAGAGAGAGAATGTGTGTGTGAGAGAGAATGTGTGTGAGAGAGAGAATGTGTGTGAGAGAGAGAATGTGTGTGTGAGAGAGAATGTGCGTGTGTGAGAGAGAGAATGAGTGTGTGAGAGAGAGAGAATGCGTGAGAGAGAGAATGCATGTGTGTGAGAGAGAGAGAATGTGTGTGTGTGAGAGAGAGAATGTTTGTGAGAGACAGAATGTTTGTGAGAGAGAGAGAATGCGTGTGAGAGAGAGAATGAGTGTGTGTGAGAGAGAATACGTGTGTGAGAGAATGCGTGTGTGAGAGAGAGAGAATGTGTGTGTGAGAGAGAGAATGTGTGTGAGGGAGAGAATGCGTGTGTCAGAGAGAATGCGTGTGTGAGCGAGAGAATGTGTGTGTGAGAGAGAATGCGTGTGTGAGAGAGCGAGAGAATGTTTGTGAGAGAGAGAGAATGAGTGTGTGTGAGAGAGAGAATGCGTGTGTGTGTGAGAGAGAATATGTGTGTGCGAGAGAGAATGCGTGTGCGTGTGAGAGAGAGAATGAGTGTGTGTGACAGAGAATGCCTGTGTGAGAGAGAATGTGTGTGTGTGAGAGAGAATGCGTGTGTGTGAGAGAGAGAGAATGAGTGTGTGAGAGAGAGCATGTGTGTCAGAGAGAATGCGTGTGTGCGAGAGAGAGAATGCGTGTGTGTTAGAGAGAGAACGCGTGTGTGAGAGAATGCGTGTGCGTGTGAGACAGAGAATGCGTGAGTGAGAGTGAGAGAGAATGCGTGTGCGAGAGAGAGAATGCGTGTGTGTGAGAGAGATAAATCGTGTGTGAGAGAGAGAATGCGCGTGCGTGTGAGAGAGAGAGAATGCGTGTGTGAGAGAGAATGTGTGTGAGAGAGAGAGAATGTGTGTGTGAGAGAGAGAATGTGTGTGTGAGAGAGAGAATGTGTGTGAGGGAGAATGTGTATGAGAAAGAGAATGCGTGTGTGAGAAAGAGAATGCTTGTGTGAGAGAGAGAATGTGTGTGTGTGAGAGAACGCGTGTGTGAGAGAGAGAGTGTGTGTGTGAGAGCGAGAGAGAATGTGTGTGAGAGAGAGAGAGAATGCGAGTGAGAGAGAGAATGCGTATGTGCGAGAGAGAATGCGTGTGTGAGAGAGTGAATGTGTGTGTGAGAGAGAATGTGTGTCAGTGAGAGAGAGAATGTGTGTGAGAGAGAGAATGAGTGTGTGCAAGAGAGAGAGAATGCGTGTGTGAGAGAGAGAGAGAATGTGTGTGAGAGAGAGAGGATGCGTGTGTGCGAGTGCGAGAGAATGCGTGTGTGAAAGAGAGAGAGAATGTGTGTGAGAGAGAGAGAATGCGTGTGTGCGAGTGAGAGAGAGAATGCGTGTGTGAGAGAGAGAATGTGTGTGAGAGAGAATGTGTGTGTGAGAGAGAATGCGTGTGTGAGAGAGAGAATGAGTGTGTGTGAGAGAGAATACGTGTGTGAGAGAATGCGTGTGTGAGAGAGAGAGAATGTGTGTGTGAGAGAGAGAATGTGTGTGAGGGAGAGAATGCGTGTGTCAGAGAGAATGCGTGTGTGAGCGAGAGAATGTGTGTGTGAGAGGGAATGCGTGTGTGAGAGAGCGAGAGAATGTTTGTGAGAGAGAGAGAATGAGTGTGTGTGAGAGAGAGAATGCGTGTGTGTGTGAGAGAGAATGTGTGTGTGCGAGAGAGAATGCGTGTGCGTGTGAGAGAGAGAATGAGTGTGTGTGACAGAGAATGCGTGTGTGAGAGAGAATGTGTGTGTGTGAGAGAGAATGCGTGTGTGTGAGAGAGAGAGAATGAGTGTGTGAGAGAGAGCATGTGTGTCAGAGAGAATGCGTGTGTGCGAGAGAGAGAATGCGTGTGTGTTAGAGAGAGAACGCGTGTGTGAGAGAATGCGTGTGCGTGTGAGACAGAGAATGCGTGTGTGAGAGTGAGAGAGAATGCGTGTGCGAGAGAGAGAATGCGTGTGTGTGAGAGAGATAAATCGTGTGTGAGAGAGAGAATGCGCGTGCGTGTGAGAGAGAGAGAATGCGTGTGAGAGAGAGAATGTGTGTGAGAGAGAGAGAATGTGTGTGTGAGAGAGAGAATGTGTGTGTGAGAGAGAGTGTGTGTGTGAGAGAGAGAATGTGTGTGTGAGAGAAAATGCGTCTGTGATAGAGAGAATGTTTGTGTGTGGGAGAGAGAATGTGTGTGTGAGAGAGAGAATGTGTGTGTGAGAGAGAGAATGTGTGTGAGAGAGAATGTGTATGAGAAAGAGAATGCGTGTGTGAGAAAGAGAATGCGTGTGTGAGAGAGAGAATGTGTGTGTGTGAGAGAATGCGTGTGTGAGAGAGAGAGTGTGTGTGTGAGAGCGAGAGAGAATGTGTGTGAGAGAGAGAGAGAATGCGAGTGAGAGAGAGAATGCGTATGTGCGAGAGAGAATGCGTGTGTGAGAGAGTGAATGCGTGTGTGAGAGAGAATGTGTGTCAGTGAGAGAGAGAATGTGTGTGAGAGAGAGAATGAGTGTGTGCAAGAGAGAGAGAATGCGTGTGTGAGAGAGAGAGAGAATGTGTGTGAGAGAGAGAGGATGCGTGTGTGCGAGTGCGAGAGAATGCGTGTGTGAAAGAGAGAGAGAATGTGTGTGAGAGAGAGAGAATGCGTGTGTGCGAGTGAGAGAGAGAATGCGTGTGTGAGAGAGAGAATGTGTGTGAGAGAGAATGTGTGTGTGTGAGAGAGAATGCGTGTGTGAGAGAGAATGTGTGTGTGAGAGAGAATGTGTGTGTGTGTGAGAGAATGTGTGTGTGAGAGAGAATGTGTGTGTGAGAGAGAGAATGTGTGTGTGAGAGAATGTGTGTGTGAGAGAGAATGTGTGTGTGAGAGAGAGAATGTGTGAGAGGGAGAATGTGTGTGTGAGAGAGAGAATGTGTGTGTGAGAGAGAATGCGTGTGTTAGAGAGAATGTGTGTGTGAGAGAATGTGTGTGTGAGAGAGAATGTGTGTGTGAGAGAGAGACTGTGTGAGAGGGAGACTGTGTGTGTGAGAGAGAGAATGTGTGAGAGGGAGAATGTGTGTGTGTGAGAGAGAATGTGTGTGAGAGAGGGAGAATGTGTGTGTGCGAGAGAGAATGTGTGTGTGTGAGAGAGAAAGCGTGTGTCAGAGAGAAAGCGTGTGTGTGAGAGAGAATGTGTGTGTGATAGAGAGAGAATGTGTGTGTGAGAGAGAGAATGTGTGTGTGAGAGAGAGAATGCGTGTGTGTGAGAGAGAATGCGTGTGTGAGAGAGAGAATGTGTGTGTGAGAGAGAATGTGTGTGTGAGAGAGAGAATGTGTGTGTGAGAGAGAATGTGTGTGTGAGAGAGAATGCGTGTGTGAGAGAGAGAATCTGTGTGTGAGAATGTGTGTGTGAGAGAGAGAATGTGTGTGAGAGAGAGAATGTGTGTGTGAGAGTGAATGTGTGTGTGAGAGAGAATGTGTGTGAGAGAGAGAATGTGTGTGTGAGAGAGAATGTGTGTGAGAGAGAGAATGTGTGTGAGAGAGAGAATGTGTGTGTGAGAGAGAATGCGTGTGTGAGAGAGAGAATGAGTGTGTGAGAGAGAGAGAATGCGTGAGAGAGAGAATGCATGTGTGTGAGAGTGAGAGAATGTGTGTGTGTGAGAGAGAGAATGTTTGTGAGAGACAGAATGTTTGTGAGAGAGAGAGAATGCGTGTGAGAGAGAGAATGAGTGTGTGTGAGAGAGAATACGTGTGTGAGAGAATGCGTGTGTGAGAGAGAGAGAATGTGTGTGAGAGAGAGAATGTGTGTGAGCGAGAGAATGTGTGTGTGTGAGAGAGAATGTGTGTGTGAGAGAATGTGTGTGTGAGAGAGATAATGTGTGTGAGAGAGAGAATGTGTGTGAGAGAGAGAGAATGTGGGTGTGAGAGAGAGAATGTGTGTGCGAGAGAGAATGTGTGTGTGAGAGAGAGAATGTGTGTGAGAGAGAGAATGCGTGTGTCAGAGAGAATGTGTGTGTGAGAGAGAATGCGTGTGTGAGAGAGAGAATGCGTGTGTGAGAGAGAATGCGTGTGTGAGAGAGAATGTGTGTGTGAGAGAGAATGCGTGTGTCAGAGAGAATGTGTGTGTGAGAGAGAATGTGTGTCAGAGAGAGAGAATGCGTGTGTGAGAGAGAGAATGTGTGTGAGAGAGAGCATGCGTGTGTCAGAGAGAATGCGTGTGTGAGAGAGAGAATGTGTGTGAGAGAGAGAGAATGTTTGTGTGAGAGAGAGAATGTGTGTGTGAGAGAGAATGTGTGTGTGAGAGAGAATGCGTGTGTGAGAGAGGGAATGCGTGTGTGAGAGAGAATGCGTGTGTGAGAGAGAATGTGTGTGAGAGAGAGAATGCGTGTGTCAAAGAGAATGCGTGTGTGTGAGAGAGAGAATGTGTGTGTGAGAGAGAATGCGTGTGTGAGAGAGAGAGAATGTGTGTGTGAGAGAGAATGTGTGTGAGAGACAGAATGCTTGTGTCAGAGAGAATGCGTGTGTGAGAGAGAGAATGTGTGTGAGAGCTAGAATGTGTGTGAGAGAGAGAATGCGTGTGTCAGAGAGAATGCGTGTGTGAGAGAGAATGCGTGTGTGAGATAGAGAGAATGTGTGTGTGAGAGAGAGAATGTGTGTGTGAGAGAGAATGCGTGTGTGAGAGAGAATGCGTGTGTGAGAGAAAGAATGCGTGTGTGAGAGAGAATGCGTGTGTCAGAGAGAATGCGTGTGTGAGAGAGAGAATGTGTGTGAGAGAGAGAATGCGCCTGTCAGAGAGAATGCGTGTGTGTGAGAGAGAGAATGTGTGTGAGAGAGAGAATGCGTGTGTGAGAGAGAGAGAATGTGTGTGTGAGAGAGAGAATGTGTGTGAGAGAGAGAATGCGTGTGTCAGAGAGAATGCATGTGTGAGCGAGAGAATGTGTGTGTGAGAGAGAATGCGTGTGTGAGAGAGAATGTGTGTGAGAGAGAGAATGCGTGTGTGCGAGTGAGAGAGAGAATGCGTGTGTGAGAGAGAGAATGTGTGTGTGAGAGAATGTGTGTGTGAGAGAGAATGCGTGTGTGAGAGAGAGAATGTGTGTGAGAGAGAGAGAATGTGTGTGTGAGAGAGAGAATGTGTGTGTGAGAGAATGTGTGTGTGAGAGAGAATGCGTGTGTTAGAGAGAATGTGTGTGTGAGAGAATGTGTGTGTGAGAGAGAATGCGTGTGTGTGAGAGAGAATGTGTGTGAGAGAGAGAGAATGTGTGTGTGAGAGAGAGAATGTGTGTATGAGAGAATGTGTGTGTGAGAGAGAAAGTGTGTGTGAGAGAGAATGTGTGTGTGTGAGAGAGAATGTGTGTGAGAGAGAGAGAATGTGTGTGTGAGAGAGAGAGAGAATGTGTGTGTGAGAGAGAGAATGCGTGTGTGCGAGTGCGAGAGAATGCGTGTGTGAAAGAGAGAGAGAATGTGTGTGAGAGAGAGAGAATGCGTGTGTGCGAGTGAGAGAGAGAATGCGTATGTGAGAGAGAGAATGTGTGTGAGAGAGAATGTGTGTGTGTGAGAGAGAATGCTTGTGTGAGAGAGAATGTGTGTGTGAGAGAGAATGTGTGTGTGTGTGAGAGAATGTGTGTGTGAGAGAGAATGTGTGTGTGAGAGAGAGAATGTGTGTGTGAGAGAATGTGTGTGAGAGAGAGAATGTGTGTGTGAGAGAGAGAATGTGTGAGAGGGAGAATGTGTGTGTGAGAGAGAGAATGTGTGTGTGAGAGAGAATGCGTATGTTAGAGAGAATGTGTGTGTGAGAGAATGTGTGTGTGAGAGAGAATGTGTGTGTGAGAGAGAGACTGTGTGAGAGGGAGAATGTGTGTGTGAGAGAGAGAATGTGTGAGAGGGAGAATGTGTGTGTGTGAGAGAGAATGTGTGTGAGAGAGGGAGAATGTGTGTGTGCGAGAGAGAATCTGTGTGTGTGAGAGAGAAAGCGTGTGTCAGAGAGAATGCGTGTGTGTGAGAGAGAATGTGTGTGTGATAGAGAGAGAATGTGTGTGTGAGAGAGAGAATGTGTGTGTGAGAGAGAGAATGCGTGTGTGTGAGAGAGAATGCGTGTGTGAGAGAGAGAATGTGTGTGTGAGAGAGAATGTGTGTGTGAGAGAGAGAATGTGTGTGTGAGAGAGAATGTGTGTGTGAGAGAGAATGCGTGTGTGAGAGAGAGAATCTGTGTGTGAGAATGTGTGTGTGAGAGAGAGAATGTGTGTGAGAGAGAGAATGTGTGTGTGAGAGAGAATGTGTGTGACAGAGAGAATGTGTGTTAGAGAGAGAATGTGTGTGTGAGAGAGAATGTGTGTGAGAGAGAGAATGTGTGTGAGAGAGAGAATGTGTGTGTGAGAGAGAATGTGCGTGTGTGAGAGAGAGAATGAGTGTGTGAGAGAGAGAGAATGCGTGTGTGTGAGAGAGAGAGAATGTGTGTGTGTGAGAGAGAGAATGTTTGTGAGAGACAGAATGAGTGTGTGTGAGAGAGAGAATGCATGTGTGTGAGAGAGAGAGAATGTGTGTGTGTGAGAGAGAGAATGTTTGTGAGAGACAGAATGTTTGTGAGAGAGAGAGAATGCGTGTGAGAGAGAGAATGAGTGTGTGTGAGAGAGAATACGTGTGTGAGAGAATGCGTGTGTGAGAGAGAGAGAATGTGTGTGAGAGAGAGAATGTGTGTGAGCGAGAGAATGTGTGTGTGTGAGAGAGAATGTGTGTGTGAGAGAGAATGTGTGTGTGAGAGAGATAATGTGTGTGAGAGAGAGAATGTGTGTGAGAGAGAGAGAATGTGGGTGTGAGAGAGAGAATGTGTGTGCGAGAGAGAATGTGTGTGTGAGAGAGAGAATGTGTGTGAGAGAGAGAATGCGTGTGTCAGAGAGAATGTGTGTGTGAGAGAGAATGCGTGTGTGAGAGAGAGAATGCGTGTGTGAGAGAGAATGCGTGTGTGAGAGAGAATGTGTGTGTGAGAGAGAATGTGTGTGTCAGAGAGAGAATGCGTGTGTCAGAGAGAATGTGTGTGTGAGAGAGAATGTGTGTCAGAGAGAGAGAATGCGTGTGTGAGAGAGAGAATGTGTGTGAGAGAGAGCATGCGTGTGTCAGAGAGAATGCGTGTGTGAGAGAGAGAATGTGTGTGAGAGAGAGAGAATGTGTGTGTGAGAGAGAGAATGTGTGTGTGAGAGAGAATGTGTGTGTGAGAGAGAATGCGTGTGTGAGAGAGGGAATGCGTGTGTGAGAGAGAATGCGTGTGTGAGAGAGAATGTGTGTGAGAGAGAGAATGCGTGTGTCAAAGAGAATGCGTGTGTGTGAGAGAGAGAATGTGTGTGTGAGAGAGAATGCGTGTGTGAGAGAGAGAGAATGTGTGTGTGAGAGAGAGAATGTGTGTGAGAGAGAGAATGCTTGTGTCAGAGAGAATACGTGTGTGAGAGAGAGAATGTGTGTGAGAGCTAGAATGTGTGTGAGAGAGAGAATGCGTGTGTCAGAGAGAATGTGTGTGTGAGAGAGAGAATGTGTGTGTGAGAGAGAATGCGTGTGTGAGAGAGAATGCGTGTGTGAGAGAAAGAATGCGTGTGTGAGAGAGAATGCGTGTGTCAGAGAGAATGCGTGTGTGAGAGAGAGAATGTGTGTGAGAGAGAGAATGCGTCTGTCAGAGAGAATGCGTGTGTGAGAGAGAGAGAATGTGTGTGAGAGAGAGAATGCGTGTGTGAGAGAGAGAGAATGTGTGTGTGAGAGAGAGAATGTGTGAGAGAGAGAGAATGCGTGTGTCAGAGAGAATGCATGTGTGAGCGAGAGAATGTGTGTGTGAGAGAGATGCGTGTGTGAGAGAGAGAATGTGTGTGAGAGAGAGAATGCGTGTGTGCGAGTGAGAGAGAGAATGCGTGTGTGAGAGAGAGAATGTGTGTGTGAGAGAATGTGTGTGTGAGAGAGAATGCGTGTGTGAGAGAGAGAATGTGTGTGAGAGAGAGAGAATGTGTGTGTGAGAGAGAATGTGTGTGTGAGAGAATGTGTGTGTGAGAGAGAATGCGTGTGTTAGAGAGAATGTGTGTGTGAGAGAATGTGTGTGTGAGAGAGAATGCGTGTGTGTGAGAGAGAATGTGTGTCAGAGAGAGAGAATGTGTGTGAGAGAGAGAATGTGTGTGTGAGAGAATGTGTGTGTGAGAGAAAATGTGTGTGTGAGAGAGAATGTGTGTGTGTGAGAGAGAATGTGTGTGAGAGAGAGAGAATGTGTGTGTGAGAGAGAGCGAGAATGTGTGTGAGAGAGAGAGAATGCATGTGTGCGAGTGCGAGAGAATGCGTGTGTGAAAGAGAGAGAGAATGTGTGTGAGAGAGAGAGAATGCGTGTGTGCGAGTGAGAGAGAGAATGCGTGTGTGAGAGAGAGAATGTGTGTGTGAGAGAGAATGTGTGTGTGCGTGAGAGAATGTGTGTGTGAGAGAGAATGTGTGTGTGAGAGAGAATGCGTGTGTTAGAGAGAATGTGTGTGTGAGAGAATGTGTGTGTGTGAGAGAATGCGTGTGTGAGAGAGAGAATGTGTGTGAGAGAGAGAGAATGTGTGTGTGAGAGAGAGAATGTGTGTGTGAGAGAATGTGTGTGTGAGAGAGAATGTGTGTGTGAGAGAGAGAATGTGTGAGAGGGAGAATGTGTGTGTGTGAGAGAGAATGCGTGTGTTAGAGAGAATGTGTGTGTGAGAGAATGTGTGTGTGAGAGAGAATGTGTGTGTGAGAGAGAGACTGTGTGAGAGGGACAATGTGTGTGTGAGAGAGAGAATGTGTGAGAGGGAGAATGTGTGTGTGTGAGAGAGAATGTGTGTGAGAGAGGGAGAATGTGTGTGTGCGAGAGAGAATGTGTGTGTGTGAGAGAGAATGCGTGTGTCAGAGAGAATGCGTGCGTGTGAGAGAGAATGTGTGTGTGATAGAGAGAGAATGTGTGTGTGAGAGAGAGAATGTGTGTGTGAGAGAGAGAATGCGTGTGTGTGAGAGAGAATGCGTGTGTGAGAGAGAGAATGTGTGTGTGAGAGAGAATGTGTGTGTGAGAGAGAGAATGTGTGTGTGAGAGAGAATGTGTGTGTGAGAGAGAATGCGTGTGTGAGAGAGAGAATCTGTGTGTGAGAATGTGTGTGTGAGAGAGAGAATGTGTGTGAGAGAGAGAATGTGTGTGTGAGAGAGAATGTGTGTGAGAGAGAGAATGTGTGTGAGAGAGAGAATGTGTGTGTGAGAGAGAATGTGTGTGAGAGAGAGAATGTGTGTGTGAGAGAGAATGTGCGTGTGTGAGAGAGAGAATGAGTGTGTGAGAGAGAGAGAATGCATGAGAGAGAGAATGCATGTGTGTGTGAGAGAGAGAATGTGTGTGTGTGAGAGAGAGAATGTTTGTGAGAGACAGAATGTTTGTGAGAGAGAGAGAATGCGTGTGAGAGAGAGAATGAGAGTGTGTGAGAGAGAATACGTGTGTGAGAGAATGCGTGTGTGAGAGAGAGAGAATGTGTGTGAGAGAGAGAATGTGTGTGAGCGAGAGAATGTGTGTGTGTGAGAGAGAATGTGTGTGTGAGAGAGAATGTGTGTGTGAGAGAGATAATGTGTGTGAGAGAGAGAATGTGTGTGAGAGAGAGAGAATGTGGGTGTGAGAGAGAGAATGTGTGTGCGAGAGAGAATGTGTGTGTGAGAGGGAGAATGTGTGTGAGAGAGAGAATGCGTGTGTCAGAGAGAATGTGTGTGTGAGAGAGAATGCGTGTGTGAGAGAGAGAATGCGTGTGTGAGAGAGAATGCGTGTGTGAGAGAGAATGTGTGTGTGAGAGAGAATGTGTGTGTGAGAGAGATAATGTGTGTGAGAGAGAGAATGTGTGTGAGAGAGAGAGAATGTGGGTGTGAGAGAGAGAATGTGTGTGCGAGAGAGAATGTGTGTGTGAGAGAGAGAATGTGTGTGAGAGAGAGAATGCGTGTGTCAGAGAGAATGTGTGTGTGAGAGAGAATGCGTGTGTGAGAGAGAGAATGCGTGTGTGAGAGAGAATGCGTGTGTGAGAGAGAATGTGTGTGTGAGAGAGAATGTGTGTCAGAGAGAGAGAATGCGTGTGTGAGAGAGAGAATGTGTGTGAGAGAGAGCATGCGTGTGTCAGAGAGAATGCGTGTGTGAGAGAGAGAATGTTTGTGAGAGAGAGAGAATGTGTGTGTGAGAGAGAGAATGTGTGTGTGAGAGAGAATGTGTGTGTGAGAGAGAATTCGTGTGTGAGAGAGGGAATGCGTGTGTGAGAGAGAATGCGTGTGTGAGAGAGAATGCGTGTGAGAGAGAGAATGCGTGTGTCAAACAGAAAGCGTGTGTGTGTGACAGAGAATATGTGTGTGAGAGAGAATGCGTGTGTGAGAGAGAGAGAATGTGTGTGTGAGAGAGAGAATGTGTGTGAGAGAGAGAATGTGTGTGAGAGAGAGAATGCTTGTGTCAGAGAGAATGCGTGTGTGAGAGAGAGAATGTGTGTGAGAGCTAGAATGTGTGTGAGAGAGAGAATGCGTGTGTCAGAGAGAATGCGTGTGTGAGAGAGAATGCGTGTGTGAGATAGAGAGAATGTGTGTGTGAGAGAGAGAATGTGTGTGTGAGAGAGAATGCGTGTGTGAGAGAGAATGCGTGTGTGAGAGAAAGAATGCGTGTGTGAGGGAGAATGCGTGTGTCAGAGAGAATGCGTGTGTGAGAGAGAGAATGTGTGTGAGAGAGAGAATGTGTCTGTCAGAGAGAATGCGTGTGAGAGAGAGAGAATGTGTGTGAGAGAGAGAATGCGTGTGTGAGAGAGAGAGAATGTGTGTGTGAGAGAGAGAATGTGTGTGAGAGAGAGAATGCGTGTGTCAGAGAGAATGCATGTGTGAGCGAGAGAATGTGTGTGTGAGAGAGAATGCGTGTGTGAGAGAGAGAATGTGTGTGAGAGAGAGAATGCGTGTGTGCGAGTGAGAGAGAGAATGCGTGTGTGAGAGAGAGAATGTGTGTGTGAGAGAATGTGTGTGTGAGAGAGAATGCGTGTGTGAGAGAGAGAATGTGTGTCAGAGAGAGAGAATGTGTGTGTGAGAGAGAATGTGTGTGTGAGAGAATGTGTGTGTGAGAGAGAATGCGTGTGTTAGAGAGAATGTGTGTGTGAGAGAATGTGTGTGTGAGAGAGAATGCGTGTGGGAGAGAGAGAATGTGTGTGAGAGAGAGAGAATGTGTGTGTGAGAGAGAGAATGTGTGTGTGAGAGAATGTGTGTGTGAGAGAGAATGTGTGTGTGAGAGAGAATGTGTGTGTGTGAGAGAGAATGTGTGTGAGAGAGAGAGAATGTGTGTGTGAGAGAGAGAGAGAATGTGTGTGAGAGAGAGAATGCGTGTGTGTGTGTGAGAGAGAGAATGTGTGTGTGAGAGAATGTGTGTGTGAGAGAGAATGCGTGTGTTAGAGAGAATGTGTGAGAGAGAGAATGTGTGTGTGAGAGAGAGAGAATGTGTGTGTGAGAGAGAGAATGTGTGTGTGAGAGAATGTGTGTGTGAGAGAGAATGTGTGTGTGAGAGAGAATGTGTGTGTGTGAGAGAGAATGTGTGTGAGAGAGAGAGAATGTGTGTGTGAGAGAGAGAGAGAATGTGTGTGAGAGAGAGAGAATGCGCGTGTGTGAGTGAGAGAGAGAATGCGTGTGTGAGAGAGAGAATGTGTGTCAGAGAGAATGTGTGTGTGTGAGTGAGAATGCGTGTGTGAGAGAGAATGTGTGTGTGAGAGAGAATGTGTGTGTGTGAGAGAGAATGTGTGTGTGAGAGAGAATGTGTGTGTGCGAGTGAGAGAGATAATGCGTGTGTGAGAGAGAGAATGTGTGTGTGAGAGAATGTGTGTGTGAGAGAGAATGCGTGTGTGAGAGAGAGAATGTGTGTGTGAGAGAGAGAATGTGTGTGTGAGAGAGAGAATGTGTGTGTGAGAGAAAGTGTGTGTGTGAGAGAGAATGCGTGTGTTAGAGAGAATGTGTGTGTGAGAGAATGTGTGTGTGAGAGAATGTGTGTGTGAGAGAGAATGTGTGTGTGAGAGAGAATGTGTGTGTGTGAGAGAGAATGTGTGTGAGAGAGAGAGAATGTGTGTGTGTGTGAGAGAGAGAATGTGTGTGAGAGAGAGAGAATGCGTGTGTGCGAGTGCGAGAGAATGCGTGTGTGAAAGAGAGAGAGAATGTGTGCGAGAGAGAGAGAATGTGTGTGTGTGAGTGAGAGAGAGAATGCGTGTGTGAGAGAGAGAATGTGTGTGAGAGAGAATGTGTGTGTGAGTGAGAATGCGTGTGTGAGAGAGAATGTTTGTGTGAGAGAGAATGTGTGTGTGTGTGAGAGAATGTGTGTGTGAGAGAGAATGTGTGTGTGAGACAGAATGCGTGTGTTAGAGAGAATGTGTGTGTGAGAGAATGTGTGTGTGAGAGAGAATGCGTGTGTGAGAGAGAGAATGTGTGTGAGAGAGAGAGAATGTGTGTGTGAGAGAGAGAAAGTGTGTGTGAGAGAATGTGTGTCTGAGAGAGAATGTGTGTGTAAGAGAGAGAATGTGTGAGAGGGAGAATGTGTGTGTGTGAGAGAGAATGTGTGTGTGAGAGAGAATGTGTGTGTTAGAGAGAATGTGTGTGTGAGAGAATGTGTGTGTGAGAGAGAATGTGTGTGTGAGAGAGAGACTGTGTGAGAGGGAGAATGTGTGTGTGAGAGAGAGAATGTGTGAGAGGGAGAATGTGTGTGTGTGAGAGAGAATGTGTGTGAGAGAGGGAGAATGTGTGTGTGTGAGAGAGAAAGCGTGTGTCAGAGAGAATGCGTGTGTGTGAGAGAGAATGTGTGTGTGATAGAGAGAGAATGTGTGTGTGAGAGAGATAATGTGTGTGTGAGAGAGAGAATGCGTGTGTGTGAGTTAGAATGCGTGTGTGAGAGAGAGAATGTGTGTGTGAGAGAGAATGTGTGTGTGAGAGAGAGAATGTGTGTGTGAGAGAGAATGTGTGTGTGAGAGAGAATGCGTGTGTGAGAGAGAGAATCTGTGTGTGAGAATGTGTGTGTGAGAGAGAGAATGTGTGTGAGAGAGAGAATGTGTGTGTGAGAGAGAATGTGTGTGAGAGAGAGAGAATGTGTGTGAGAGAGAGAATGTGTGTGTGAGAGAGAATGTGTGTGAGAGAGAGAATGTGTGTGAGAGAGAGAATGTGTGTGAGAGAGAGAATGTGCGTGTGTGAGAGAGAGAATGAGTGTGTGAGAGAGAGAGAATGCGTGAGAGAGAGAATGCATGTGTGTGAGAGAGAGAGAATGTGTGTGTGTGAGAGAGAGAATGTTTGTGAGAGACAGAATGTTTGTGACAGAGAGAGAATGCGTGTGAGAGAGAGAATGAGTGTGTTTGAGAGAGAATACGTGTGTGAGAGAATGCGTGTGTGAGAGAGAGAGAATGTGTGTGAGAGAGAGAATGTGTGTGAGCGAGAGAATGTGTGTGTGTGAGAGAGAATGTGTGTGTGAGAGAGAGAATGTGTGTGAGAGAGAGAATGCGTGTGTTAGAGAGAATGTGTGTGTGAGAGAATGTGTGTGTGAGAGAGAATGTGTGTGTGAGAGAGAGACTGTGTGAGAGGGAGAATGTGTGTGTGAGAGAGAGAATGTGTGAGAGGGAGAATGTGTGTGTGTGAGAGAGAATGTGTGTGAGAGAGGGAGAATGTGTGTGTGCGAGAGAGAATGTGTGTGTGAGAGAGAATGTGTGTGTGAGAGAGAATGCGTGTGTGAGAGAGAGAATCTGTGTTTGAGAATGTGTGTGTGAGAGAGAGAATGTGTGTAAGAGAGAGAATGTGTGTGTGAGAGAGAGAATGTGAGTTAGAGCTAGAATGTGTGTGAGAGAGAGAATGTGTGTGTGAGATAGAATGCGTGTGTGAGAGAGAGAATGTGTGTGAGAGAGAGAATGCGTGTGTGCGAGTGAGAGAGATAATGCGTGTGTGAGAGAGAGAATGTGTGTGTGAGAGAATGTGTGTGTGAGAGAGAATGCGTGTGTGAGAGAGAGAATGTGTGTGTGTGAGAGAGAATGTGTGTGTGAGAGAGAGAATGTGTGTGTGAGAGAATGTGTGTGTGAGAGAGAATGCGTGTGTTAGAGAGAATGTGTGTGTGAGAGAATGTGTGTGTGAGAGAGAATGCGTGTGTGAGAGAGAGAATGTGTGTGAGAGAGAGAGAATGTGTGTGTGAGAGAGAGAATGTGTGTGTGAGAGAATGTGTGTGTGAGAGTGAATGTGTGTGTGAGAGAGAATGTGTGTGTGAGAGAGAATGTGTGTGAGAGAGAGAGAATGTGTGTGTGTGAGAGAGAGAGAATGTGTGTGAGAGAGAGAGAATGCGTGTGTGCGAGTGCGAGAGAATGCGTGTGTGAAAGAGAGAGAGAATGTGTGCGAGAGAGAGAGAATGCGTGTGTGTGAGTGAGAGAGATAATGCGTGTGTGAGAGAGAGAATGTGTGTGAGAGAGAATGTGTGTGTGTGAGTGAGAATGCGTGTGTGAGAGAGAATGTGTGTGTGAGAGAGAATGTGTGTGTGTGTGAGAGAATGTGTGTGTGAGAGAGAATGTGTGTGTGAGACAGAATGCGTGTGTTAGAGAGAATGTCTGTGTGAGAGAATGTGTGTGTGAGAGAGAATGCGTGTGTGAGAGAGAGAATGTGTGTGAGAGAGAGAGAATGTGTGTGTGAGAGAGAGAAAGTGTGTGTGAGAGAATGTGTGTGTGAGAGAGAATGTGTGTGTGAGAGAGAGAATGTGTGAGAGGGAGAATGTGTGTGTGTGAGAGAGAATGTGTGTGTGAGAGAGAATGTGTGTGTTAGAGAGAATGTGTGTGTGAGAGAATGTGTGTGTGAGAGAGAATGTGTGTGTGAGAGAGAGACTGTGAGAGAGGGAGAATGTGTGTGTGAGAGAGAGAATGTGTGAGAGGGAGAATGTGTGTGTGTGAGAGAGAATGTGTGTGAGAGAGGGAGAATGTGTGTGTGTGAGAGAGAAAGCGTGTGTCAGAGAGAATGCGTGTGTGTGAGAGAGAATGTGTGTGTGATAGAGAGAGAATGTGTGTGTGAGAGAGATAATGTGTGTGTGAGAGAGAGAATGCGTGTGTGTGAGAGAGAATGCGTGTGTGAGAGAGAGAATGTGTGTGTGAGAGAGAATGTGTGTGTGAGAGAGAGAATGTGTGTGTGAGAGAGAATGTGTGTGTGAGAGAGAATGCGTGTGTGAGAGAGAGAATCTGTGTGTGAGAATGTGTGTGTGAGAGTGAGAATGTGTGTGAGAGAGAGAATGTGTGTGTGAGAGAGAATGTGTGTGAGAGAGAGAATGTGTGTGAGAGAGAGAATGTGTGTGTGAGAGAGAATGTGTGTGAGAGAGAGAATGTGTGTGAGAGAGAGAATGTGTGTGTGAGAGAGAATGTGCGTGTGTGAGAGAGAGAATGAGTGTGTGAGAGAGAGAGAATGCGTGAGAGAGAGAATGCAAGTGTGTGAGAGAGAGAGAATGTGTGTGTGTGAGAGAGAGAGAATGTTTGTGAGAGACAGAATGTTTGTGACAGAGAGAGAATGCGTGTGAGAGAGAGAATGAGTGTGTTTGAGAGAGAATACGTGTGTGAGAGAATGCGTGTGTGAGAGAGAGAGAATGTGTGTGAGAGAGAGAATGTGTGTGAGCGAGAGAATGTGTGTGTGTGAGAGAGAATGTGTGTGTGAGAGAGAGAATGTGTGTGAGAGAGAGAATGCGTGTGTCAGAGAGAATGTGTGTGTGAGAGAGAATGCGTGTGTGAGAGAGAGAATGCGTGTGTCAGAGAGAATGTGTGTGTGAGAGAGAATGTGTGTCAGAGAGAGAGAATGCGTGTGTGAGAGAGAGAATGTGTGTGAGAGAGAGCATGCGTGTGTCAGAGAGAATGCGTGTGTGAGAGAGAGAATGTGTGTGAGAGAGAGAGAATGTGTGTGTGAGAGAGAGATTGTGTGTGTGAGAGAGAATGTGTGTGTGAGAGAGAATGCGTGTGTGAGAGAGGGAATGCGTGTGTGAGAGAGAATGCGTGTGTGAGAGAGAATGTGTGTGAGAGAGAGAATGCGTGTGTCAAAGAGAATGCGTGTGTGTGAGAGAGAGAATGTGTGTGTGACAGAGAATGCGTGTGAGAGAGAGAGAGAATGTGTGTGTGAGAGAGAGAATGTGTGTGAGAGAGAGAATGTGTGTGAGAGAGAGAATGCTTGTGTCAGAGAGAATGCGTGTGTGAGAGAGAGAATGTGTGTGAGAGCTAGAATGTGTGTGAGAGAGAGAATGCGTGTGTCAGAGAGAATGCGTGTGTGAGAGAGAATGCGTGTGTGAGATAGAGAGAATGTGTTTGTGAGAGAGAGAATGTGTGTGTTAGAGAGAATGCGTGTGTGAGAGAGAATGCGTGTGTGAGAGAGAGAATGTGTGTGAGAGAGAGAGAATGTGTGTGTGAGAGAGAGAGAATGTGTGTGAGTGAGAGAATGCGTGTGTCAGAGAGAATGCGTGTGTGAGAGAGAATGCGTGTGAGAGACAGAGAGAATGTGTGTGAGAGAGAGAGAATGTGTGTGTGAGAGAGAATGTGTGTGTGAGAGAGAATGTGTGTGTGAGAGAGAGAGAATGCGTGTGTGAGGGAGAATGCGTGTGTCAGAGAGAATGCGTGGGTGAGAGAGAGAATGTGTGTGAGAGAGGGAGAATGTGTGTGTGAGAGAGAGAATGTGTGTGTGAGAGAGAGAGAATGCGTGTGTTAGAGAGAATGTGTGTGTAAGAGAATGTGTGTGTGAGAGAATGTGTGTGTGAGAGAGAATGCGTGTGTGAGAGAGAGAATCTGTGTGTGAGAATGTGTGTGTGAGAGAGAGAATGTGTGCGTGAGAGAGAATGTGCGTGTGTGAGAGAGAATGCGTGTGTGAGAGAGAGAGAATGTGTGTGTGAGAGAGAATGCGTGTGTGAGAGAGAATGTGTGTGTGAGAGAGAATGCGTGTATGTGAGAGAGAATGCGTGTGTGAGAGAGAATGCGTGTGTGAGAGAGAGAGAATGTGTGTGTGAGAGAGAGAGAATGCGTGAGAGAGAGAATGCGTGTGTGTGAGAGAGAGAATGTGTGGTTGAGAGAGAGAATGTTTGTGAGAGAGAGAATGTTTGTGTGAGAGAGAGAATGCGTGTGAGAGAGAGAATGAGTGTGTGTGAGAGAGAATGCGTGTGTGTGGGAGAGAGAAGGTGTGTGTGAGAGAGAGAATGTGTGTGAGAGAGAGAGAATGTGTGTGTGAGAGAGAGAATGTGTGTGAGAGAGAGAATGTGTGTGTGAGAGAGAGAATGTGTGTGTGTGGGAGAGAGAATGTGTGTGTGAGAGACAGAATGTGTGTGTGAGAGAGAGAATGTGTATGTGAGAGAGAGAATGTGTGTGTGAGAGAGAATGCGTGTGTCAGAGAGAATGAGTGTGTGAGAGGGAATGCGTGTGAGAGAGAGAGAGAATGTGTGTGTGTGAGAGAGAATGTGTGTGTGAGAGCGAATGTGTGTGTGAGAGAGAATGTGTGTGTGAGAGAGAATGCGTCTGTGATAGAGAGAATGCGTGTGTGAGGGAGAATGCGTGTGTCAGAGAGAATGCGTGTGTGAGAGAGAGAATGTGTGTGTGAGAGAGAATGCGTGTGTCAGAGAGAATGCGTGTGTGAGAGAGAGAGAATGTGTGTGAGACAGAGAATGCGTGTGTGAGAGAGAGAGAATGTGTGTGTGTGAGAGAGTATGTGTGTGAGAGAGAGAATGCGTGTGTCAGAGAGAATGCGTGTGTGAGCGAGAGAATGTGTGTGTGAGAGAGAATGCGTGTGTGAGAGAGAGAGGGAATGTTTGTGAGAGAGAGAGAATGAGTGTGTGTGAGAGAGAGAATGCGTGTGTGTGAGAGAGAGAATGTGTGTGTGAGAGAGAATGCGTGTGCGTGTGAGAGAGAGAATGAGGGTGTGTGACAGAGAATGCGTGTGTGAGAGAGAATGTGTGTGTGTGAGAGAGAATGCGTGTGTGTGAGAGAGAGAGAATGAGTGTGTGAAAGAGGGAATGTGTGTAAGAGAGAATGCGTGTGTGCGAGAGAGAGAATATGTGTTTGAGAGAGAGAATGTTTGTGAGAGAGAGAATGTTTGTGTGAGAGGGAGAATGCGTGTGAGAGAAAGAATGTTTGTGTGAGAGAGAATGTGTGTGTGAGAGAGAATGTGTGTGTGAGAGAGAAAGCGTCTGTGATAGAGAGAATGCGTGTGTGAGGGAGAATGCGTGTGTCAGAGAGAATGCCTGTGTGAGAGAGAGAATGCGTGTGTCAGAGAGAATGCGTGTGTGAGAGAGAGAGAATGTGTGTGAGACAGAGAATGCGTGTGTGAGAGAGAGAGAATGTGTGTGAGAGAGAGAGAATGTGTGTGAGGGAGAGAATGCGTGTGTCAGAGAGAATGCGTGTGTGAGCGAGAGAATGTGTGTGTGAGAGAGAATGCGTGTGTGAGAGAGCGAGAGAATGTTTGTGAGAGAGAGAGAATGAGTGTGTGTGAGAGAGAGAATGCGTGTGTGTGTGAGAGAGAATGTGTGTGTGCGAGAGAGAATGCGTGTGTGTGTGAGAGAGAGAATGAGTGTGTGTGACAGAAAATGCGTGTGTGAGAGAGAATGTGTGTGTGTGAGAGAGAATGCGTGTGTGTGAGAGAGAGAGAATGAGTGTGTGAGAGAGAGCATGTGTGTCAGAGAGAATGCATGTGTGCGAGAGAGAGAATGCGTGTGTGTTAGAGAGAGAACGCGTGTGTGAGAGAATGCGTGTGCGTGTGAGACAGAGAATGCGTGTGTGAGAGTGAGAGAGAATGCGTGTGCGAGAGAGAGAATGCGTGTGTGTGAGAGAGATAAATCGTGTGTGAGAGAGAGAATGTGTGTGAGAGAGAGAATGCGCGTGCGTGTGAGAGAGAGAGAATGCGTGTGAGAGAGAGAATGTGTGTGTGAGAGAGAGAATGTGTGTGTGAGAGAGAGAATGTGTGTGTGAGAGAGAGAGTGTGTGTGTGAGAGAGAGAATGTGTGTGTGAGAGAGAATGCGTCTGTGATAGAGAGAATGTGTGTGTGTGGGAGAGAGAATGTGTGTGTGAGAGAGAGAATGTGTGTGTGAGAGAGAGAATGTGTGTGAGAGAATGTGTATGAGAAAGAGAATGCGTGTGTGAGAATGAGAATGCGTGTGTGAGAGAGAGAATGTGTGTGTGTGAGAGAATGCGTGTGTGAGAGAGAGAGTGTGTGTGTGAGAGCGAGAGAGAATGTGTGTGTGAGAGAGAGAGAATGCGAGTGAGAGAGAGAAAGCGTATGTGCGAGAGAGAATGCGTGTGTGAGAGAGTGAATGTGTGTGTGAGAGAGAATGTGTGTCAGTGAGAGAGAGAATGTGTGTGAGAGAGAGAATGAGTGTGTGCAAGAGAGAGAGAATGCGTGTGTGAGAGAGAGAGAGAATGTGTGTGAGAGAGAGAGGATGCGTGTGTGCGAGTGCGAGAGAATGCGTGTGTGAAAGAGAGAGAGAATGTGTGTGAGAGAGAGAGAATGCGTGTGTGCGAGTGAGAGAGAGAATGCGTGTGTGAGAGAGAGAATGTGTGTGAGAGAGAATGTGTGTGTGTGAGAGAGAATGTGTGTGTGAGAGAGAATGTGTGTGTGAGAGAGAATGCGTGTGTTAGAGAGAATGGGTGTGTGAGAGAATGTGTGTGTGAGAGAGAATGCGTGTGTGAGAGAGAGAATGTGTGAGAGAGAGAGAGAATGTGTGTGTGAGAGAGAGAATGTGTGTGTGAGAGAATGTGTGTGTGAGAGAGAATGTGTGTGTGATAGAGAGAATGTGTGTGTGTGGGAGAGAGAATGTGTGTGTGAGAGAGAGAATGTGTGTGTGAGAGAGAGAATGTGTGTGAGAGAATGTGTATGAGAAAGAGAATGCGTGTGTGAGAATGAGAATGCGTGTGTGAGAGAGAGAATGTGTGTGAGAGAGAGAATGCGCGTGCGTGTGAGAGAGAGAGAATGCGTGTGAGAGAGAGAATGTGTGTGTGAGAGAGAGAATGTGTGTGTGAGAGAGAGAATGTGTGTGTGAGAGAGAGAGTGTGTGTGTGAGAGAGAGAATGTGTGTGTGAGAGAGAATGCGTCTGTGATAGAGAGAATGTGTGTGTGTGGGAGAGAGAATGTGTGTGTGAGAGAGAGAATGTGTGTGTGAGAGAGAGAATGTGTGTGAGAGAATGTGTATGAGAAAGAGAATGCGTGTGTGAGAATGAGAATGCGTGTGTGAGAGAGAGAATGTGTGTGTGTGAGAGAATGCGTGTGTGAGAGAGAGAGTGTGTGTGTGAGAGCGAGAGAGAATGTGTGTGTGAGAGAGAGAGAATGCGAGTGAGAGAGAGAAAGCGTATGTGCGAGAGAGAATGCGTGTGTGAGAGAGTGAATGTGTGTGTGAGAGAGAATGTGTGTCAGTGAGAGAGAGAATGTGTGTGAGAGAGAGAATGAGTGTGTGCAAGAGAGAGAGAATGCGTGTGTGAGAGAGAGAGAGAGAATGTGTGTGAGAGAGAGAGGATGCGTGTGTGCGAGTGCGAGAGAATGCGTGTGTGAAAGAGAGAGAGAATGTGTGTGAGAGAGAGAGAATGCGTGTGTGCGAGTGAGAGAGAGAATGCGTGTGTGAGAGAGAGAATGTGTGTGAGAGAGAATGTGTGTGTGTGAGAGAGAATGTGTGTGTGAGAGAGAATGTGTGTGTGAGAGAGAATGCGTGTGTTAGAGAGAATGGGTGTGTGAGAGAATGTGTGTGTGAGAGAGAATGCGTGTGTGAGAGAGAGAATGTGTGAGAGAGAGAGAGAATGTGTGTGTGAGAGAGAGAATGTGTGTGTGAGAGAATGTGTGTGTGAGAGAGAATGTGTGTGTGAGAGAGAGAATGTGTGAGAGGGAGAATGTGTGTGTGAGAGAGAGAATGCGTGTGTTAGAGAGAATGTGTGCGTGAGAGAATGTGTGTGTGAGAAAGAATGTGTGTGTGAGAGAGAGACTGTGTGAGGGGGGGAATGTGTGTGTGAGAGAGAGAATGTGTGAGAGGGAGAATGTGTGTGTGTGAGAGAGAATGTGTGTGAGAGAGGGAGAATGTGTGTGTGTGAGAGAGAATGTGTGTGTGTGAGAGAGAAAGCGTGTGTCAGAGAGAATGCGTGTGTGTGAGAGAGAATGTGTGTGTGATAGAGAGAGAATGTGTGTGTGAGAGAGAGAATGTGTGTGCGTGAGAGAGAATGCGTGTGTGTGAGAGAGAATGCGTGTGTGAGAGAGAGAATGTGTGTGTGAGAGAGAATGTGTGTGTGAGAGAGAGAATGTGTGTGTGAGAGAGAATGTGTGTGAGAGAGAGAATGTGTGTGTGAGAGAGAATGTGTGTGAGAGAGAGAATGTGTGTGAGAGAGAGAATGTGTGTGTGAGAGAGAATGTGTGTGAGAGAGAGAATATGTGTGAGAGAGAGAATGTGTGTGTGAGAGAGAATGTGCGTGTGTGAGAGAGAGAATGAGTGTGTGAGAGAGAGAGAATGCGTGAGAGAGAGAATGCAAGTGTGTGAGAGAGAGAGAATGTGTGTGTGTGAGAGAGAGAGAATGTTTGTGAGAGACAGAATGTTTGTGACAGAGAGAGAATGCGTGTGAGAGAGAGAATGAGTGTGTTTGAGAGAGAATACGTGTGTGAGAGAATGCGTGTGTGAGAGAGAGAGAATGTGTGTGAGAGAGAGAATGTGTGTGAGCGAGAGAATGTGTGTGTGTGAGAGAGAATGTGTGTGTGAGAGAGAGAATGTGTGTGAGAGAGAGAATGCGTGTGTCAGAGAGAATGTGTGTGTGAGAGAGAATGCGTGTGTGAGAGAGAGAATGCGTGTGTCAGAGAGAATGTGTGTGTGAGAGAGAATGTGTGTCAGAGAGAGAGAATGCGTGTGTGAGAGAGAGAATGTGTGTGAGAGAGAGCATGCGTGTGTCAGAGAGAATGCGTGTGTGAGAGAGAGAATGTGTGTGAGAGAGAGAGAATGTGTGTGTGAGAGAGAGATTGTGTGTGTGAGAGAGAATGTGTGTGTGAGAGAGAATGCGTGTGTGAGAGAGGGAATGCGTGTGTGAGAGAGAATGCGTGTGTGAGAGAGAATGTGTGTGAGAGAGAGAATGCGTGTGTCAAAGAGAATGCGTGTGTGTGAGAGAGAGAATGTGTGTGTGACAGAGAATGCGTGTGAGAGAGAGAGAGAATGTGTGTGTGAGAGAGAGAATGTGTGTGAGAGAGAGAATGTGTGTGAGAGAGAGAATGCTTGTGTCAGAGAGAATGCGTGTGTGAGAGAGAGAATGTGTGTGAGAGCTAGAATGTGTGTGAGAGAGAGAATGCGTGTGTCAGAGAGAATGCGTGTGTGAGAGAGAATGCGTGTGTGAGATAGAGAGAATGTGTTTGTGAGAGAGAGAATGTGTGTGTTAGAGAGAATGCGTGTGTGAGAGAGAATGCGTGTGTGAGAGAGAGAATGTGTGTGAGAGAGAGAGAATGTGTGTGTGAGAGAGAGAGAATGTGTGTGAGTGAGAGAATGCGTGTGTCAGAGAGAATGCGTGTGTGAGAGAGAATGCGTGTGAGAGACAGAGAGAATGTGTGTGAGAGAGAGAGAATGTGTGTGTGAGAGAGAATGTGTGTGTGAGAGAGAATGTGTGTGTGAGAGAGAGAGAATGCGTGTGTGAGGGAGAATGCGTGTGTCAGAGAGAATGCGTGGGTGAGAGAGAGAATGTGTGTGAGAGAGGGAGAATGTGTGTGTGAGAGAGAGAATGTGTGTGTGAGAGAGAGAGAATGCGTGTGTTAGAGAGAATGTGTGTGTAAGAGAATGTGTGTGTGAGAGAATGTGTGTGTGAGAGAGAATGCGTGTGTGAGAGAGAGAATCTGTGTGTGAGAATGTGTGTGTGAGAGAGAGAATGTGTGCGTGAGAGAGAATGTGCGTGTGTGAGAGAGAATGCGTGTGTGAGAGAGAGAGAATGTGTGTGTGAGAGAGAATGCGTGTGTGAGAGAGAATGTGTGTGTGAGAGAGAATGCGTGTATGTGAGAGAGAATGCGTGTGTGAGAGAGAATGCGTGTGTGAGAGAGAGAGAATGTGTGTGTGAGAGAGAGAGAATGCGTGAGAGAGAGAATGCGTGTGTGTGAGAGAGAGAATGTGTGGTTGAGAGAGAGAATGTTTGTGAGAGAGAGAATGTTTGTGTGAGAGAGAGAATGCGTGTGAGAGAGAGAATGAGTGTGTGTGAGAGAGAATGCGTGTGTGTGGGAGAGAGAAGGTGTGTGTGAGAGAGAGAATGTGTGTGAGAGAGAGAGAATGTGTGTGTGAGAGAGAGAATGTGTGTGAGAGAGAGAATGTGTGTGTGAGAGAGAGAATGTGTGTGTGTGGGAGAGAGAATGTGTGTGTGAGAGACAGAATGTGTGTGTGAGAGAGAGAATGTGTATGTGAGAGAGAGAATGTGTGTGTGAGAGAGAATGCGTGTGTCAGAGAGAATGAGTGTGTGAGAGGGAATGCGTGTGAGAGAGAGAGAGAATGTGTGTGTGTGAGAGAGAATGTGTGTGTGAGAGCGAATGTGTGTGTGAGAGAGAATGTGTGTGTGAGAGAGAATGCGTCTGTGATAGAGAGAATGCGTGTGTGAGGGAGAATGCGTGTGTCAGAGAGAATGCGTGTGTGAGAGAGAGAATGTGTGTGTGAGAGAGAATGCGTGTGTCAGAGAGAATGCGTGTGTGAGAGAGAGAGAATGTGTGTGAGACAGAGAATGCGTGTGTGAGAGAGAGAGAATGTGTGTGTGTGAGAGAGTATGTGTGTGAGAGAGAGAATGCGTGTGTCAGAGAGAATGCGTGTGTGAGCGAGAGAATGTGTGTGTGAGAGAGAATGCGTGTGTGAGAGAGAGAGGGAATGTTTGTGAGAGAGAGAGAATGAGTGTGTGTGAGAGAGAGAATGCGTGTGTGTGAGAGAGAGAATGTGTGTGTGAGAGAGAATGCGTGTGCGTGTGAGAGAGAGAATGAGGGTGTGTGACAGAGAATGCGTGTGTGAGAGAGAATGTGTGTGTGTGAGAGAGAATGCGTGTGTGTGAGAGAGAGAGAATGAGTGTGTGAAAGAGGGAATGTGTGTAAGAGAGAATGCGTGTGTGCGAGAGAGAGAATATGTGTTTGAGAGAGAGAATGTTTGTGAGAGAGAGAATGTTTGTGTGAGAGGGAGAATGCGTGTGAGAGAAAGAATGTTTGTGTGAGAGAGAATGTGTGTGTGAGAGAGAATGTGTGTGTGAGAGAGAAAGCGTCTGTGATAGAGAGAATGCGTGTGTGAGGGAGAATGCGTGTGTCAGAGAGAATGCCTGTGTGAGAGAGAGAATGCGTGTGTCAGAGAGAATGCGTGTGTGAGAGAGAGAGAATGTGTGTGAGACAGAGAATGCGTGTGTGAGAGAGAGAGAATGTGTGTGAGAGAGAGAGAATGTGTGTGAGGGAGAGAATGCGTGTGTCAGAGAGAATGCGTGTGTGAGCGAGAGAATGTGTGTGTGAGAGAGAATGCGTGTGTGAGAGAGCGAGAGAATGTTTGTGAGAGAGAGAGAATGAGTGTGTGTGAGAGAGAGAATGCGTGTGTGTGTGAGAGAGAATGTGTGTGTGCGAGAGAGAATGCGTGTGTGTGTGAGAGAGAGAATGAGTGTGTGTGACAGAAAATGCGTGTGTGAGAGAGAATGTGTGTGTGTGAGAGAGAATGCGTGTGTGTGAGAGAGAGAGAATGAGTGTGTGAGAGAGAGCATGTGTGTCAGAGAGAATGCATGTGTGCGAGAGAGAGAATGCGTGTGTGTTAGAGAGAGAACGCGTGTGTGAGAGAATGCGTGTGCGTGTGAGACAGAGAATGCGTGTGTGAGAGTGAGAGAGAATGCGTGTGCGAGAGAGAGAATGCGTGTGTGTGAGAGAGATAAATCGTGTGTGAGAGAGAGAATGTGTGTGAGAGAGAGAATGCGCGTGCGTGTGAGAGAGAGAGAATGCGTGTGAGAGAGAGAATGTGTGTGTGAGAGAGAGAATGTGTGTGTGAGAGAGAGAATGTGTGTGTGAGAGAGAGAGTGTGTGTGTGAGAGAGAGAATGTGTGTGTGAGAGAGAATGCGTCTGTGATAGAGAGAATGTGTGTGTGTGGGAGAGAGAATGTGTGTGTGAGAGAGAGAATGTGTGTGTGAGAGAGAGAATGTGTGTGAGAGAATGTGTATGAGAAAGAGAATGCGTGTGTGAGAATGAGAATGCGTGTGTGAGAGAGAGAATGTGTGTGTGTGAGAGAATGCGTGTGTGAGAGAGAGAGTGTGTGTGTGAGAGCGAGAGAGAATGTGTGTGTGAGAGAGAGAGAATGCGAGTGAGAGAGAGAAAGCGTATGTGCGAGAGAGAATGCGTGTGTGAGAGAGTGAATGTGTGTGTGAGAGAGAATGTGTGTCAGTGAGAGAGAGAATGTGTGTGAGAGAGAGAATGAGTGTGTGCAAGAGAGAGAGAATGCGTGTGTGAGAGAGAGAGAGAATGTGTGTGAGAGAGAGAGGATGCGTGTGTGCGAGTGCGAGAGAATGCGTGTGTGAAAGAGAGAGAGAATGTGTGTGAGAGAGAGAGAATGCGTGTGTGCGAGTGAGAGAGAGAATGCGTGTGTGAGAGAGAGAATGTGTGTGAGAGAGAATGTGTGTGTGTGAGAGAGAATGTGTGTGTGAGAGAGAATGTGTGTGTGAGAGAGAATGCGTGTGTTAGAGAGAATGGGTGTGTGAGAGAATGTGTGTGTGAGAGAGAATGCGTGTGTGAGAGAGAGAATGTGTGAGAGAGAGAGAGAATGTGTGTGTGAGAGAGAGAATGTGTGTGTGAGAGAATGTGTGTGTGAGAGAGAATGTGTGTGTGATAGAGAGAATGTGTGTGTGTGGGAGAGAGAATGTGTGTGTGAGAGAGAGAATGTGTGTGTGAGAGAGAGAATGTGTGTGAGAGAATGTGTATGAGAAAGAGAATGCGTGTGTGAGAATGAGAATGCGTGTGTGAGAGAGAGAATGTGTGTGAGAGAGAGAATGCGCGTGCGTGTGAGAGAGAGAGAATGCGTGTGAGAGAGAGAATGTGTGTGTGAGAGAGAGAATGTGTGTGTGAGAGAGAGAATGTGTGTGTGAGAGAGAGAGTGTGTGTGTGAGAGAGAGAATGTGTGTGTGAGAGAGAATGCGTCTGTGATAGAGAGAATGTGTGTGTGTGGGAGAGAGAATGTGTGTGTGAGAGAGAGAATGTGTGTGTGAGAGAGAGAATGTGTGTGAGAGAATGTGTATGAGAAAGAGAATGCGTGTGTGAGAATGAGAATGCGTGTGTGAGAGAGAGAATGTGTGTGTGTGAGAGAATGCGTGTGTGAGAGAGAGAGTGTGTGTGTGAGAGCGAGAGAGAATGTGTGTGTGAGAGAGAGAGAATGCGAGTGAGAGAGAGAAAGCGTATGTGCGAGAGAGAATGCGTGTGTGAGAGAGTGAATGTGTGTGTGAGAGAGAATGTGTGTCAGTGAGAGAGAGAATGTGTGTGAGAGAGAGAATGAGTGTGTGCAAGAGAGAGAGAATGCGTGTGTGAGAGAGAGAGAGAGAATGTGTGTGAGAGAGAGAGGATGCGTGTGTGCGAGTGCGAGAGAATGCGTGTGTGAAAGAGAGAGAGAATGTGTGTGAGAGAGAGAGAATGCGTGTGTGCGAGTGAGAGAGAGAATGCGTGTGTGAGAGAGAGAATGTGTGTGAGAGAGAATGTGTGTGTGTGAGAGAGAATGTGTGTGTGAGAGAGAATGTGTGTGTGAGAGAGAATGCGTGTGTTAGAGAGAATGGGTGTGTGAGAGAATGTGTGTGTGAGAGAGAATGCGTGTGTGAGAGAGAGAATGTGTGAGAGAGAGAGAGAATGTGTGTGTGAGAGAGAGAATGTGTGTGTGAGAGAATGTGTGTGTGAGAGAGAATGTGTGTGTGAGAGAGAGAATGTGTGAGAGGGAGAATGTGTGTGTGAGAGAGAGAATGCGTGTGTTAGAGAGAATGTGTGCGTGAGAGAATGTGTGTGTGAGAAAGAATGTGTGTGTGAGAGAGAGACTGTGTGAGGGGGGGAATGTGTGTGTGAGAGAGAGAATGTGTGAGAGGGAGAATGTGTGTGTGTGAGAGAGAATGTGTGTGAGAGAGGGAGAATG
The DNA here is from genome assembly GCF_037043375.1 of Chiloscyllium plagiosum. Taxonomy (NCBI): domain Eukaryota; kingdom Metazoa; phylum Chordata; class Chondrichthyes; order Orectolobiformes; family Hemiscylliidae; genus Chiloscyllium; species Chiloscyllium plagiosum. The sequence goes on along the minus strand of NW_028270156.1, from coordinate 93,354,040 downwards.
TGTGTGTGTGAGAGAGAATGTGTGTGTGTGAGAGAGAAAGCGTGTGTCAGAGAGAATGCGTGTGTGTGAGAGAGAATGTGTGTGTGATAGAGAGAGAATGTGTGTGTGAGAGAGAGAATGTGTGTGCGTGAGAGAGAATGCGTGTGTGTGAGAGAGAATGCGTGTGTGAGAGAGAGAATGTGTGTGTGAGAGAGAATGTGTGTGTGAGAGAGAGAATGTGTGTGTGAGAGAGAATGTGTGTGTGAGAGAGAATGCGTGTGTGAGAGAGAGAATCTGTGTGTGAGAATGTGTGTGTGTGAGAGAGAATGTGTGTGAGAGAGAGAATGTGTGTGTGAGAGAGAATGTGTGTGAGAGAGAGAATGTGTGTGAGAGAGAGAATGTGTGTGTGAGAGAGAATGTGTGTGAGAGAGAGAATGTGTGTGAGAGAGAGAATGTGTGTGTGAGAGAGAATGTGCGTGTGTGAGAGAGAGAATGAGTGTGTGAGAGAGAGAGAATGCGTGAGAGAGAGAATGCATGTGTGAGAGAGAGAGAGAATGTGTGTGTGTGAGAGAGAGAATGTTTGTGAGAGACAGAATGTTTGTGAGAGAGAGAGAATGCGTGTGAGAGAGAGAATGAGTATGTGTGAGAGAGAATAAGTGTGTGAGAGAATGCGTGTGTGAGAGAGAGAGAATGTGTGTGAGAGAGAGCATGTGTGTGAGCGAGAGAATGTGTGTGTGTGAGAGAGAATGTGTGTGTGAGAGAGAATGTGTGTGTGAGAGAGATAATGTGTGTGAGAGAGAGAATGTGTGTGAGAGAGAGAGAATGTGGGTGTGAGAGAGAGAATGTGTGTGCGAGAGAGAATATGTGTGTGAGAGAGAGAATGTGTGTGAGAGAGAGAATGCGTGTGTCAGAGAGAATGTGTGTGTGAGAGAGAATGCGTGTGTGAGAGAGAGAATGCGTGTGTGAGAGAGAATGCGTGTGTGAGAGAGAATGTGTGTGTGAGAGAGAATGTGTGTGTCAGAGAGAGAATGCGTGTGTCAGAGAGAATGTGTGTGTGTGAGAGAATGTGTGTCAGAGAGAGAGAATGCGTGTGTGAGAGAGAGAATGTGTGTGAGAGAGAGCATGCGTGTGTCAGAGAGAATGCGTGTGTGAGAGAGAGAATGTGTGTGAGAGCGAGAGAATGTGTGTGTGAGAGAGAGAATGTGTGTGTGAGAGAGAATGTGTGTGTGAGAGAGAATGCGTGTGTGAGAGAGGGAATGCGTGTGTGAGAGAGAATGCATGTGTGAGAGAGAATGTGTGTGAGAGAGAGAATGCGTGTGTCAAAGAGAATGCGTGTGTGTGAGAGAGAGAATGTGTGTGTGAGAGAGAATGCGTGTGTGAGAGAGAGAGAATGTGTGTGTGAGAGAGAGAATGTGTGTGAGAGAGAGAATGTGTGTGAGAGAGAGAATGCTTGTGTCAGAGAGAATGCGTGTGTGAGAGAGAGAATGTGTGTGAGAGCTAGAATGTGTGTGAGAGAGAGAATGCGTGTGTCAGAGAGAATGCGTGTGTGAGAGAGAATGAGTGTGTGAGATAGAGAGAATGTGTGTGTGAGAGAGAGAATGTGTGTGTGAGAGAGAATGCGTGTGTGAGAGAGAATGCGTGTGTGAGAGAAAGAATGCGTGTGTGAGAGAGAATGTGCGTGTGTCAGAGAGAATGCGTGTGTGAGAGAGAGAATGTGTGTGAGAGAGAGAGAATGTGTGTGTGAGAGAGAGAGAATGTGTGTGAGTGAGAGAATGCGTGTGTCAGAGAGAATGCGTGTGTGAGAGAGAATGCGTGTGAGAGACAGAGAGAATGTGTGTGTGAGAGAGAGAATGTGTGTGTGAGAGAGAATGTGTGTGTGAGAGAGAATGCGTGTGTGAGAGAGAGAGAATGCGTGTGTGAGGGAGAATGCGTGTGTCAGAGAGAATGCGTGGGTGAGAGAGAGAATGTGTGTGAGAGAGGGAGAATGCGTGTGTCAGAGAGAATGCGTGTGTGAGAGAGAGAGAATGTGTGTGAGAGAGAGAATGCGTGTGTGAGAGAGAGAAAATGTGTGTGTGAGAGAGAGAATGTGTTTGAGAGAGAGAATGCGTGTGTCAGAGAGAATGCGTGTGTGAGCTAGAGAATGTGTGTGTGAGAGAGAATGCGTGTGTGAGAGAGAGAATGTGTGTGAGAGAGAGAATGCGTGTGTCAGAGAGAATGCGTGTGTGAGAGAGAGAATGTGTGTGAGAGAGAGAATGCGTGTGAGAGAGAGAGAGAATGCGTGTGTGAGAGAGAATGCGTGTGAAAGAGAGAGAGAATGTGTGTGAGAGAGTGAATGCGTGTGTGCAAGAGAGAGAGAATGTGTGTGTGAGAGAGAGAGAATGCGTGTGTGAGAGAGAGAGAATGCGTGTGCGTGTGAGAGAGAGAATGAGAGTGTGTGAGAGAGAATGCGTGTGTGTGAGAGAGAATGCGTGTGTGAGAGAGAGAGAATGCGTGTCTGAGAGAGAGAATGCGTGTGTGAGAGAGTGATAATGCGTGTGTGAGAGAGAATGTGTGTGAGAGAGAGAATGCGTGTGTCAGAGAGAATGCGTGTGTGAGAGAGAGAATGTGTGTGAGAGAGAGAATGCGTGTGAGAGAGAGAGAGAATGCGTGTGTGAGAGAGAATGCGTGTGAAAGAGAGAGAGAATGTGTGTGAGAGAGTGAATGCGTGTGTGCAAGAGAGAGAGAATGTGTGTGTGAGAGAGAGAGAATGCGTGTGTGAGAGAGAGAGAATGCGTGTGCGTGTGAGAGAGAGAATGAGAGTGTGTGAGAGAGAATGCGTGTGTGTGAGAGAGAATGCGTGTGTGAGAGCTAGAGAATGCGTGTGTGCGAGAGAGATTGCGTGTGTGAGAGAGTGATAATGCGTGTGTGAGAGAGAATGTGTGTGAGAGAGAGAATGCATTTTTGTGTGAGAGAGAGAGAATACGTGTGTGACAGAGAATGCGTGTGCGTGTGAAAGAGAGAGAATGCATGTGTGAGAGAGAGAGAATGCGTGTGCGAGAGAGATAATACGTGTGTGTGAGAGAGAGAATGCGTGTCTGAGAGTGAGAATGTGTGTGTGAGAGAGAGAGACTGCGTGTGTGCGAGAGAGATTGCGTGTGAGAGAGAGAGAGAATGCGTGTGTGTGTGAGAGAGAATGTGTGTGTGCGAGAGTGAGAAAATGTGTGTTAGAGAGAATGCGTCTGTGAGAGAGAGAGAATGTGTACGTGAGAGAGAGATTGATTGCACGAGAGAGAGAATGCGTGCGTGAGGGAGAGTGAGTGTGGGAGAGAGAGAGAGAATGCGTGCGTGTGAGAGAGAGAGAATGCGTGTGTGAGAGAGAATGCGTGTGAAAGAGAGAGAGAATGTGTGTGAGAGAGTGAATGCGTGTGTGCAAGAGAGATAGAATGTGTGTGTGAGAGAGAGAGAATGCGTGTGTGAGAGAGAGAGAATGCGTGTGCGTGTGAGAGAGAGAATGAGAGTGTGTGTGAGAGAGAATGTGTGTGTGAGAGAGAATGCGTGTGTGAGAGAGAGAGAATGTGTGTGTGAGAGAGAGAATGTGTGTGAGAGAGAGAATGTGTGTGAGAGAGAGAATGCTTGTGTCAGAGAGAATGCGTGTGTGAGAGAGAGAATGTGTGTGAGAGCTAGAATGTGTGTGAGAGAGAGAATGCGTGTGTCAGAGAGAATGCGTGTGTGAGAGAGAATGCGTGTGTGAGATAGAGAGAATGTGTGTGTGAGAGAGAGAATGTGTGTGTGAGAGAGAATGCGTGTGTGAGAGAGAATGCGTGTGTGAGAGAAAGAATGCGTGTGTGAGAGAGAATGTGCGTGTGTCAGAGAGAATGCGTGTGTGAGAGAGAGAATGTGTGTGAGAGAGAGAGAATGTGTGTGTGAGAGAGAGAGAATGTGTGTGAGTGAGAGAATGCGTGTGTCAGAGAGAATGCGTGAGAGAGAATGCGTGTGAGAGACAGAGAGAATGTGTGTGTGAGAGAGAGAATGTGTGTGTGAGAGAGAATGTGTGTGTGAGAGAGAGAATGCGTGTGTCAGAGAGAATGCGTGGGTGAGAGAGAGAATGTGTGTGAGAGAGGGAGAATGCGTGTGTCAGAGAGAATGAGTGTGTGAGAGAGAGAGAATGTGTGTGAGAGAGAGAATGCGTGTGTGAGAGAGAGAAAATGTGTGTGTGAGAGAGAATGTGTTTGAGAGAGAGAATGCGTGTGTCAGAGAGAATGCGTGTGTGAGCTAGAGAATGTGTGTGTGAGAGAGAATGCGTGTGTGAGAGAGAGAATGCGTGTGTCAGAGAGAATGCGTGTGTGAGAGAGAGAATGTGTGTGAGAGAGAGAATGCGTGTGAGAGAGAGAGAGAATGCGTGTGTGAGAGAGAATGCGTGTGAAAGAGAGAGAGAATGTGTGTGAGAGAGTGAATGCGTGTGTGCAAGAGAGAGAGAATGTGTGTGTGAGAGAGAGAGAATGCGTGTGCGTGTGAGAGAGAGAATGAGAGTGTGTGAGAGAGAATGCGTGTGTGTGAGAGAGAATGTGTGTGTGAGAGAGAGAGAATGCGTGTCTGAGAGAGAGAATGCGTGTGTGAGAGAGTGATAATGCGTGTGTGAGAGAGAATGTGTGTGAGAGAGAGAATGCGTGTGTCAGAGAGAATGCGTGTGTGAGAGAGAGAATGTGTGTGAGAGAGAGAATGCGTGTGAGAGAGAGAGAATGCGTGTGTGAGAGAGAAGGCGTGTGAAAGAGAGAGAGAATGTGTGTGAGAGTGAATGCGTGTGTGCAAGAGAGAGAGAATGTGTGTGTGAGAGAGAGAGAATGCGTGTGTGAGAGAGAGAGAATGCGTGTGCGTGTGAGAGAGAGAATGAGAGTGTGTGAGAGAGAAAGCGTGTGTGTGAGAGAGAATGCGTGTGTGAGAGAGAGAGAATGCGTGTGTGCGAGAGAGATTGCGTGTGTGAGAGAGTGATAATGCGTGTGTGAGAGAGAATGTGTGTGAGAGAGAGAATGCATTTTTGTGTGAGAGAGAGAGAATACGTGTGTGACAGAGAATGCGTGTGCGTGTGAAAGAGAGAGAATGCATGTGTGAGAGAGAGAGAATGCGTGTGCGAGAGAGAGAATACGTGTGTGTGAGAGAGAGAATGCGTGTCTGAGAGTGAGAATGCGTGTGTGAGAGAGAGAGACTGCGTGTGTGCGAGAGAGATTGCGTGTGAGAGAGAGAGAATGTGTGTGTGTGAGAGAGAGAATGTGTGTGTGCGAGAGTGAGAAAATGTGTGTTAGAGAGAATGCGTCTGTGAGAGAGAGAGAATGTGTACGTGAGAGAGAGATTGATTGCACGAGAGAGAGAATGCGTGCATGAGAGAGAGTGAGTGTGGGAGAGAGAGAGAGAATGCGTGCGTGTGAGAGAGAGAGAATGCGTGTGTGAGAGAGAATGCGTGTGAAAGAGAGAGAGAATGTGTGTGAGAGAGTGAATGCGTGTGTGCAAGAGAGAGAGAATGTGTGTGTGAGAGAGAGAGAATGCGTGTGTGAGAGAGAGAGAATGCGTGTGCGTGTGAGAGAGAGAATGAGAGTGTGTGAGAGAGAATGCGTGTGTGTGAGAGAGAATGCGTGTGTGAGAGAGAGAGAATGCGTGTCTGAGAGAGAGAATGCGTGTGTGAGAGAGTGATAATGCGTGTGTGAGAGAGAATGTGTGTGAGAGAGAGAATGCGTGTGTCAGAGAGAATGCGTGTGTGAGAGAGAGAATGTGTGTGAGAGAGAGAATGCGTGTGAGAGAGAGAGAGAATGCGTGTGTGAGAGAGAATGCGTGTGAAAGAGAGAGAGAATGTGTGTGAGAGAGTGAATGCGTGTGTGCAAGAGAGAGAGAATGTGTGTGTGAGAGAGAGAGAATGCGTGTGTGTGAGAGAGAGAATGCGTGTGCGTGTGAGAGAGAGAATGAGAGTGTGTGAGAGAGAATGCGTGTGTGTGAGAGAGAATGCGTGTGTGAGAGAGAGAGAATGCGTGTGTGCGAGAGAGATTGCGTGTGTGAGAGAGTGATAATGCGTGTGTGAGAGAGAATGTGTGTGAGAGAGAGAATGCATTTTTGTGTGAGAGAGAGAGAATACGTGTGTGACAGAGAATGCGTGTGCGTGTGAAAGAGAGAGAATGCATGTGTGAGAGAGAGAGAATGCGTGTGCGAGAGAGAGAATGCGTGTGTGTGAGAGAGAGAATGCGTGTCTGAGAGTGAGAATGCGTGTGTGAGAGAGAGAGACTGCGTGTGTGCGAGAGAGATTGCGTGTGAGAGAGAGAGAGAATGCGTGTGTGTGAGAGAGAGAATGTGTGTGTGCGAAAGTGAGAAAATGTGTGTTAGAGAGAATGCGTCTGTGAGAGAGAGAGAATGTGTACGTGAGAGAGAGAATGATTGCACGAGAGAGAGAATGCGTGCGTGAGAGAGAGTGAGTGTGGGAGAGAGAGAGAGAATGCGTGCGTGTGAGAGAGAGAGAATGCGTGTGTGAGAGAGAGATAATGCGTGTGTGAGAGAGAGAATGTGTGTGAGAGAGAGAATGTGTGTGAGAGAGAGAATGCGTGTGCGTGTGTGAGAGAGAGAATGCATGTGTGACAGAGAATGCGTGTGCGTGTGAGAGAGAGAATGCATGTGTAAGAGAGAGAATGCGTGTGTGAGAGAGAGAGAATGCGTTGTGAGAGAGAGAGAATGCGTGGGTGACAGAGAATGCGTGTGCGTGTGTGAGAGAGTGAATGCATGTGCGAGAGAGAAAATGCGTGTGTGAGAGAGAGAGAATGCGTGTCTGAGAGAGAGAATGCGTGTGTGTGAGAGAGAGAATGCGTGTGTGCGAGAGAGACAATGTGTGTGTGCGAGAGAGAGAATGTGTGTTTAGAGAGAATGTGTCTTTGAGAGAGAGAGAATGTGTACGTGAGAGAGAGAATGAGTGCACGAGAGAGAGAATACGTGCATGAGAGAGAGAATGAGTGTGGGAGAGAGAGAGCGAATGCTTGCGAGAGAGAGAAAATGAGTGTGCAAGAGAGAATGCGTGCGTGAGAGAGAGAATGCGTGCATGAGAGAGAGAATGAGTGTGCGAGAGAGAGAATGCGTGCGAGAGAGAGAATGCATGCGAGAGAGAGAATGCATGCGTGAGAGAGAGAATGAGTGTGCAAGAGAGAGAATGCGTGCATGAGAGAGAGAATGAGTGTGTGTGAGAGAGGATTCGTGTGTGTGAGAGAGAGAATGCGTGTGTGCGAGAGAGAATGCGTGTGTGCGTGAGAGAGAGAATGCGTGTGTGCGAGAGAGAGAATGCGCACGTGTGAGAGAGAGAGAATGCGTGAGAGAGAGAGAATGCGTGTGTGTGAGAGAGAGTGTGTGTGTGAGAGAGAGAATGTGTGTGTGAGAGAGAATGCGTCTGTGATAGAGAGAATGTGTGTGTGTGGGAGAGAGAATGTGTGTGTGAGAGAGAGAATGTGTGTGTGAGAGAGAGAATGTGTGTGAGAGAATGTGTATGAGAAAGAGAATGCGTGTGTGAGAATGAGAATGCGTGTGTGAGAGAGAGAATGTGTGTGTGTGAGAGAATGCGTGTGTGAGAGAGAGAGTGTGTGTGTGAGAGCGAGAGAGAATGTGTGTGTGAGAGAGAGAGAATGCGAGTGAGAGAGAGAATGCGTATGTGCGAGAGAGAATGCGTGTGTGAGAGAGTGAATGTGTGTGTGAGAGAGAATGTGTGTCAGTGAGAGAGAGAATGTGTGTGAGAGAGAGAATGAGTGTGTGCAAGAGAGAGAGAATGCGTGTGTGAGAGAGAGAGAGAATGTGTGTGAGAGAGAGAGGATGCGTGTGTGCGAGTGCGAGAGAATGCGTGTGTGAAAGAGAGAGAGAATGTGTGTGAGAGAGAGAGAATGCGTGTGTGCGAGTGAGAGAGAGAATGCGTGTGTGAGAGAGAGAATGTGTGTGAGAGAGAATGTGTGTGTGTGAGAGAGAATGCGTGTGTGAGAGAGAATGTGTGTGTGAGAGAGAATGTGTGTGTGTGAGAGAGAATGTGTGTGTGAGAGAGAATGTGTGTGTGAGAGAGAATGCGTGTGTTAGAGAGAATGGGTGTGTGAGAGAATGTGTGTGTGAGAGAGAATGCGTGTGTGAGAGAGAGAATGTGTGAGAGAGAGAGAGAATGTGTGTGTGAGAGAGAGAATGTGTGTGTGAGAGAATGTGTGTGTGAGAGAGAATGTGTGTGTGAGAGAGAGAATGTGTGAGAGGGAGAATGTGTGTGTGAGAGAGAGAATGCGTGTGTTAGAGAGAATGTGTGCGTGAGAGAATGTGTGTGTGAGAAAGAATGTGTGTGTGAGAGAGAGACTGTGTGAGAGGGAGAATGTGTGTGTGAGAGAGAGAATGTGTGAGAGGGAGAATGTGTGTGTGTGAGAGAGAATGTGTGTGAGAGAGGGAGAATGTGTGTGTGTGAGAGAGAATGTGTGTGTGTGAGAGAGAAAGCGTGTGTCAGAGAGAATGCGTGTGTGAGAGAGAATGTGTGTGTGATAGAGAGAGAATGTGTGTGTGAGAGAGAGAATGTGTGTGCGTGAGAGAGAATGCGTGTGTGTGAGAGAGAATGCGTGTGTGAGAGAGAGAATGTGTGTGTGAGAGAGAATGTGTGTGTGAGAGAGAGAATGTGTGTGTGAGAGAGAATGTGTGTGTGAGAGAGAATGCGTGTGTGAGAGAGAGAATCTGTGTGTGAGAATGTGTGTGTGAGAGAGAGAATGTGTGTGAGAGAGAGAATGTGTGTGTGAGAGAGAATGTGTGTGAGAGAGAGAATGTGTGTGAGAGAGAGAATGTGTGTGTGAGAGAGAATGTGTGTGAGAGAGAGAATGTGTGTGTGAGAGAGAATGTGCGTGTGTGAGAGAGAATGTGCATGTGTGAGAGAGAGAATGAGTGTGTGTGAGAGAGAGAATGCGTGAGAGAGAGAATGCATGTGTGAGAGAGAGAGAGAATGTGTGTGTGTGAGAGAGAGAATGTTTGTGAGAGACAGAATGTTTGTGAGAGAGAGAGAATGCGTGTGAGAGAGAGAATGAGTGTGTGTGAGAGAGAATAAGTGTGTGAGAGAATGCGTGTGTGAGAGAGAGAGAATGTGTGTGAGAGAGAGAATGTGTGTGAGCGAGAGAATGTGTGTGTGTGAGAGAGAATGTGTGTGTGAGAGAGAATGTGTGTGTGAGAGAGATAATGTGTGTGAGAGAGAGAATGTGTGTGAGAGAGAGAGAATGTGGGTGTGAGAGAGACAATGTGTGTGCGAGAGAGAATATGTGTGTGAGAGAGAGAATGTGTGTGAGAGAGAGAATGCGTGTGTCAGAGAGAATGTGTGTGTGAGAGAGAATGCGTGTGTGAGAGAGAGAATGCGTGTGTGAGAGAGAATGCGTGTGTGAGAGAGAATGTGTGTGTGAGAGAGAATGTGTGTGTCAGAGAGAGAATGCGTGTGTCAGAGAGAATGTGTGTGTGTGAGAGAATGTGTGTCAGAGAGAGAGAATGCGTGTGTGAGAGAGAGAATGTGTGTGAGAGAGAGCATGCGTGTGTCAGAGAGAATGCGTGTGTGAGAGAGAGAATGTGTGTGAGAGAGAGAGAATGTGTGTGTGAGAGAGAGAATGTGTGTGTGAGAGAGAATGTGTGTGTGAGAGAGAATGCGTGTGTGAGAGAGGGAATGCGTGTGTGAGAGAGAATGCATGTGTGAGAGAGAATGTGTGTGAGAGAGAGAATGCGTGTGTCAAAGAGAATGCGTGTGTGTGAGAGAGAGAATGTGTGTGTGAGAGAGAGAATGTGTGTGAGAGAGAGAATGTGTGTGAGAGAGAGAATGATTGTGTCAGAGAGAATGCGTGTGTGAGAGAGAGAATGTGTGTGAGAGCTAGAATGTGTGTGAGAGAGAGAATGCGTGTGTCAGAGAGAATGCGTGTGTGAGAGAGAATGCGTGTGTGAGATAGAGAGAATGTGTGTGTGAGAGAGAGAATGTGTGTGTGAGAGAGAATGCGTGTGTGAGAGAGAATGCGTGTGTGAGAGAAAGAATGCGTGTGTGAGAGAGAATGTGCGTGTGTCAGAGAGAATGCGTGTGTGAGAGAGAGAATGTGTGTGAGAGAGAGAGAATGTGTGTGTGAGAGAGAGAGAATGTGTGTGAGTGAGAGAATGCGTGTGTCAGAGAGAATGCGTGTGTGAGAGAGAATGCGTGTGAGAGACAGAGAGAATGTGTGTGTGAGAGAGAGAATGTGTGTGTGAGAGAGAATGTGTGTGTGAGAGAGAATGCGTGTGTGAGAGAGAGAGAATGCGTGTGTGAGGGAGAATGCGTGTGTCAGAGAGAATGCGTGGGTGAGAGAGAGAATGTGTGTGAGAGAGGGAGAATGCGTGTGTCAGAGAGAATGCGTGTGTGAGAGAGAGAATGTGTGTGAGAGAGAGAATGCGTGTGTGAGAGAGAGAAAATGTGTGTGAGAGAGAGAATGTGTTTGAGAGAGAGAATGCGTGTGTCAGAGAGAATGCGTGTGTGAGCTAGAGAATGTGTGTGTGAGAGAGAATGCGTGTGTGAGAGAGAGAATGTGTGTGAGAGAGAGAATGCGTGTGTCAGAGAGAATGCGTGTGTGAGAGAGAGAATGTGTGTGAGAGAGAGAATGCGTGTGAGAGAGAGAGAGAATGCGTGTGTGAGAGAGAATGCGTGTGAAAGAGAGAGAGAATGTGTGTGAGAGAGTGAATGCGTGTGTGCAAGAGAGAGAGAATGTGTGTGTGAGTGAGAGAGAATGCGTGTGTGAGAGAGAGAGAATGCGTGTGCGTGTGAGAGAGAGAATGAGAGTGTGTGAGAGAGAATGCGTGTGTGTGAGAGAGAATGCGTGTGTGAGAGAGAGAGAATGCGTGTCTGAGAGAGAGAATGCGTGTGTGAGAGAGTGATAATGCGTGTGTGAGAGAGAATGTGTGTGAGAGAGAGAATGCGTGTGTCAGAGAGAATGCGTGTGTGAGAGAGAGAATGTGTGTGAGAGAGAGAATGCGTGTGAGAGAGAGAGAGAATGCGTGTGTGAGAGAGAATGCGTGTGAAAGAGAGAGAGAATGTGTGTGAGAGAGTGAATGCGTGTGTGCAAGAGAGAGAGAATGTGTGTGTGAGAGAGAGAAAATGCGTGTGTGAGAGAGAGAGAATGCGTGTGCGTGTGAAAGAGAGAGAATGCATGTGTGAGAGAGAGAGAATGCGTGTGCGAGAGAGAGAATACGTGTGTGTGAGAGAGAGAATGCGTGTCTGAGAGTGAGAATGTGTGTGTGAGAGAGAGAGACTGCGTGTGTGCGAGAGAGATTGCGTGTGAGAGAGAGAGAGAATGCATGTGTGTGTGAGAGAGAATGTGTGTGTGCGAGAGTGAGAAAATGTGTGTTAGAGAGAATACGTCTGTGAGAGAGAGAGAATGTGTACGTGAGAGAGAGATTGATTGCACGAGAGAGAGAATGCGTGCGTGAGGGAGAGTGAGTGTGGGAGAGAGAGAGAGAATGCGTGCATGTGAGAGAGAGAGAATGCGTGTGTGAGAGAGAATGCGTGTGAAAGAGAGAGAGAATGTGTGTGAGAGAGTGAATGCGTGTGTGCAAGAGAGATAGAATGTGTGTGTGAGAGAGAGAGAATGCGTGTGTGAGAGAGAGAGAATGCGTGTGCGTGTGAGAGAGAGAATGAGAGTGTGTGAGAGAGAGAATGTGTGTGTGAGAGAGAATGCGTGTGTGAGAGAGAGAGAATGTGTGTGTGAGAGAGAGAATGTGTGTGAGAGAGAGAATGTGTGTGAGAGAGAGAATGCTTGTGTCAGAGAGAATGCGTGTGTGAGAGAGAGAATGTGTGTGAGAGCTAGAATGTGTGTGAGAGAGAGAATGCGTGTGTCAGAGAGAATGCGTGTGTGAGAGAGAATGCGTGTGTGAGATAGAGAGAATGTGTGTGTGAGAGAGAGAATGTGTGTGTGAGAGAGAATGCGTGTGTGAGAGAGAATGCGTGTGTGAGAGAAAGAATGCGTGTGTGAGAGAGAATGTGCGTGTGTCAGAGAGAATGCGTGTGTGAGAGAGAGAATGTGTGTGAGAGAGAGAGAATGTGTGTGTGAGAGAGAGAGAATGTGTGTGAGTGAGAGAATGCGTGTGTCAGAGAGAATGCGTGTGTGAGAGAGAATGCGTGTGAGAGACAGAGAGAATGTGTGTGTGAGAGAGAGAATGTGTGTGTGAGAGAGAATGTGTGTGTGAGAGAGATAATGCGTGTGTCAGAGAGAATGCGTGGGTGAGAGAGAGAATGTGTGTGAGAGAGGGAGAATGCGTGTGTCAGAGAGAATGCGTGTGTGAGAGAGAGAGAATGTGTGTGAGAGAGAGAATGCGTGTGTGTGAGAGAGAAAATGTGTGTGAGAGAGAGAATGTGTTTGAGAGAGAGAATGCGTGTGTCAGAGAGAATGCGTGTGTGAGCGAGAGAATGTGTGTGTGAGAGAGAATGCGTGTGTGAGAGAGAGAATGCGTGTGTCAGAGAGAATGCGTGTGTGAGAGAGAGAATGTGTGTGAGAGAGAGAATGCGTGTGAGAGAGAGAGAGAATGCGTGTGTGAGAGAGAATGCGTGTGAAAGAGAGAGAGAATCTGTGTGAGAGAGTGAATGCGTGTGTGCAAGAGAGAGAGAATGTGTGTGTGAGAGAGAGAGAATGCGTGTGTGAGAGAGAGAGAATGCGTGTGCGTGTGAGAGAGAGAATGAGAGTGTGTGAGAGAGAATGCGTGTGTGTGAGAGAGAATGTGTGTGTGAGAGAGAGAGAATGCGTGTCTGAGAGAGAGAATGCGTTTGTGAGAGAGTGATAATGCGTGTGTGAGAGAGAATGTGTGTGAGAGAGAGAATGCGTTTGTCAGAGAGAATGCGTGTGTGAGAGAGAGAATGTGTGTGAGAGAGAGAATGCGTGTGAGAGAGAGAGAATGCGTGTGTGAGAGAGAAGGCGTGTGAAAGAGAGAGAGAATGTGTGTGAGAGAGTGAATGCGTGTGTGCAAGAGAGAGAGAATGTGTGTGTGAGAGAGAGAGAATGCGTGTGTGAGAGAGAGAGAATGCGTTTGCGTGTGAGAGAGAGAATGAGAGTGTGTGAGAGAGAAAGCGTGTGTGTGAGAGAGAATGCGTGTGTGAGAGAGAGAGAATGCGTGTGTGCGAGAGAGATTGCGTGTGTGAGAGAGTGATAATGCGTGTGTGAGAGAGAATGTGTGTGAGAGAGAGAATGCATTTTTGTGTGAGAGAGAGAGAATACGTGTGTGACAGAGAATGCGTGTGCGTGTGAAAGAGAGAGAATGCATGTGTGAGAGAGAGAGAATGCGTGTGCGAGAGAGAGAATACGTGTGTGTTAGAGAGAGAATGCGTGTCTGAGAGTGAGAATGCGTGTGTGAGAGAGAGAGACTGCGTGTGTGCGAGAGAGATTGCGTGTGAGAGAGAGAGAATGTGTGTGTGTGAGAGAGAGAATGTGTGTGTGCGAGAGTGAGAAAATGTGTGTTAGAGAGAATGCGTCTGTGAGAGAGAGAGAATGTGTACGTGAGAGAGAGATTGATTGCACGAGAGAGAGAATGCGTGCATGAGAGAGAGTGAGTGTGGGAGAGAGAGAGAGAATGCGTGCGTGTGAGAGAGAGAGAATGCGTGTGTGAGAGAGAATGCGTGTGAAAGAGAGAGAGAATGTGTGTGAGAGAGTGAATGCGTGTGTGCAAGAGAGAGAGAATGTGTGTGTGAGAGAGAGAGAATGCGTGTGTGAGAGAGAGAGAATGCGTGTGCGTGTGTGAGAGAGAATGAGAGTGTGTGAGAGAGAATGCGTGTGTGTGAGAGAGAATGCGTGTGTGAGAGAGAGAGAATGCGTGTCTGAGAGAGAGAATGCGTGTGTGAGAGAGTGATAATGCGTGTGTGAGAGAGAATGTGTGTGAGAGAGAGAATGCGTGTGTCAGAGAGAATGCGTGTGTGAGAGAGAGAATGTGTGTGAGAGAGAGAATGCGTGTGAGAGAGAGAGAGAATGCGTGTGTGAGAGAGAATGCGTGTGAAAGAGAGAGAGAATGTGTGTGAGAGAGTGAATGCGTGTGTGCAAGAGAGAGAGAATGTGTGTGTGAGAGAGAGAGAATGCGTGTGTGAGAGAGAGAGAATGCGTGTGCGTGTGAGAGAGAGAATGAGAGTGTGTGAGAGAGAATGCGTGTGTGTGAGAGAGAATGCGTGTGTGAGAGAGAGAGAATGCGTGTGTGCGAGAGAGATTGCGTGTGTGAGAGAGTGATAATGCGTGTGTGAGAGAGAATGTGTGTGAGAGAGAGAATGCATTTTTGTGTGAGAGAGAGAGAATACGTGTGTGACAGAGAATGCGTGTGCGTGTGAAAGAGAGAGAATGCATGTGTGAGAGAGAGAGAATGCGTGTGCGAGAGAGAGAATGCGTGTGTGTGAGAGAGAGAATGCGTGTCTGAGAGTGAGAATGTGTGTGTGAGAGAGAGAGACTGCGTGTGTGCGAGAGAGATTGCGTGTGAGAGAGAGAGAGAATGCGTGTGTGTGAGAGAGAGAATGTGTGTGTGCGAAAGTGAGAAAATGTGTGTTAGAGAGAATGCGTCTGTGAGAGAGAGAGAATGTGTACGTGAGAGAGAGAATGATTGCACGAGAGAGAGAATGCGTGCGTGAGAGAGAGTGAGTGTGGGAGAGAGAGAGAGAATGCGTGCGTGTGAGAGAGAGAGAATGCGTGTGTGAGAGAGAGATAATGCGTGTGTGAGAGAGAGAATGTGTGTGAGAGAGAGAATGTGTGTGAGAGAGAGAATGCGTGTGCGTGTGTGAGAGAGAGAATGCATGTGTGACAGAGAATGCGTGTGCGTGTGAGAGAGAGAATGCATGTGTAAGAGAGAGAATGCGTGTGTGAGAGAGAGAGAATGCGTTGTGAGAGAGAGAGAATGCGTGGGTGACAGAGAATGCGTGTGCGTGTGTGAGAGAGAGAATGCATGTGCGAGAGAGAAAATGCGTGTGTGAGAGAGAGAGAATGCGTGTCTGAGAGAGAGAATGCGTGTGTGTGAGAGAGAGAATGCGTGTGTGCGAGAGAGACAATGTGTGTGTGCGAGAGAGAGAATGTGTGTTTAGAGAGAATGTGTCTTTGAGAGAGAGAGAATGTGTACGTGAGAGAGAGAATGAGTGCACGAGAGAGAGAATACGTGCATGAGAGAGAGAATGAGTGTGGGAGAGAGAGAGCGAATGCGTGCGAGAGAGAGAAAATGAGTGTGCAAGAGAGAATGCGTGCGTGAGAGAGAGAATGCGTGCATGAGAGAGAGAATGAGTGTGCGAGAGAGAGAATGCGTGCGAGAGAGAGAATGCATGCGAGAGAGAGAATGCATGCGTGAGAGAGAGAATGAGTGTGCAAGAGAGAGAATGCGTGCATGAGAGAGAGAATGAGTGTGTGTGAGAGAGGATTCGTGTGTGTGAGAGAGAGAATGCGTGTGTGCGAGAGAGAATGCGTGTGTGCGTGAGAGAGAGAATGCGTGTGTGCGAGAGAGAGAATGCGCACGTGTGAGAGAGAGAGAATGCGTGAGAGAGAGAGAATGCGTGTGTGTGAGAGAGAGAGAATGAGTGTGAGAGAGAATGCATGTGGGTGAGAGAGAGAATGAATGTGAGAGAGAATGCATGTGTGCGAGAGAGAGAGAATGCATGTGTGCGAGAGAGAGAGAATGTGTGTGTGAGAGAGAGAGAATGCGTGTGTGCGAGAGAGAATGCATGTGTGAGAGAGAGTATACGTGTGGGAGAGAGAGAGCGAATGCGTGCGTGAGAGAGAGAGAATGCGTGCGTGTGAGAGAGAATGAGTGTGAGAGAGAGAATTAGTGTGCAAGAGAGCGGATGCGTGCGTGAGAGGGAGAGAATGAATGTGTGAGAGAGAGAGGATTCGTGTGTGCGAGAGAGAATGCATGTGTGAGAGAGAGAATGAGTGTGGGAGAGAGAGAGAATGCGTGTGTGCGAGAGAGAATGTGTGTGAGAGAGAGAGAATGCGTGTGTGCGAGAGAGAATGCATGTGTGAGAGAGAGAATGAGTGTGGGAGAGAGAGAGTGAATGCGTGCGTGAGAGAGATAATGAGTGTGCAAGAGAGAATGCGTGCGAGAGAGAGAATGCGTGCGTGAGAGAGAGAATGAGTGTGAGAGAGAGAATTAGTGTGCAAGAGAGCGAATGCGTGCGTGAGAGAGAGAGAATGAGTGTGTGAGAGAGAGAATGCATGTGTGAGAGAGAGAATGAGTGTGGGAGAGAGAGAGAATGCGTGTGTGCGAGAGAGAATGTGTGTGAGAGAGAGAGGGAATGCGTGTGTGCGAGAGAGAATGCATGTGTGAGAGAGAGAATGAGTGTGGGAGAGAGAGAGCGAATGCGTGCGTGAGAGAGAGAATGAGTGTGCAAGAGAGAATGCGTGTGTGCGAGAGAGAGAATGCGTGCGTGAGAGAGAGAATGAGTGTGAGGGAGAGAATTAGTGTGCAAGAGAGCGAATGCGTGCGTGAGAGAGAGAATGAGTGTGTGTGAGAGAGAGAATGTGTGTGTGAGAGAGAATGCGTGTGTGAGAGAGAGAGAATGTGTGTGTGTGTGAGAGAGAATGTGTGTGTGAGAGAGAATGCGTGTGTGAGAGAGAGATAATGTGTGTGTGAGAGAGGATGCATGTGTGTGAGAGAGAATGAGTGTGGGAGAGAGAGAGCGAATGCGTGCGTGAGAGAGAGAATGTGTGTGTGTGAGAGAGAGAATGCGTGTGTGCGAGAGAGAATGCATGTGTGAGAGAGAGAATGAGTGTGGGAGAGAGAGAATGTGTGTGAGAGAGAGAATGCGTGTGTCAGAGAGAATGCGTGTGTGAGAGAGAGAATGTGTGTGTGAGAGAGAATGCGTGTGTGCAAGAGAGAGAAAATGCGTGTTAGAGAGAGAGAGAATGAGTGTGAGAGAGAGAGAGAATGCGTGTGTGAGAGAGAATGCGTGTGAGAGAGAGAGAATGCGTGTGTGAGAGAGAGAGAAAATGCGTATGAGAGAGAGAGAGAATGTGTGTGTGAGAGAGAATGTGCGTGTGAGAGAGAGAATGTGTGTGTGTCTGAGAGAGAATGTGTGAGAGAGAGAATGTGTGTGTGTGAGAGAGAGAGAATGTGTGTGTGAGAGAGAATGCGTGTGTGAGAGAGAGAATGTGTGTGTGAGAGGGAATGCGTGTGTGAGAGAGAATGTGTGTGAGAGAGAGAGAGAATGTGTGTGAGAGAGTGAATGCGTGTGTGCAAGAGAGAGAGAATGCGTGTGTGAGAGAGAGAGAGAATGCGTGAGAGAGAGAATGCGTGCGTGTGAGAGAGAGAATGTGTGTGTGAGAGAGAGAATGTGTGTGTGTGAGAGAGAGAATGTGTGTGTGCGAGAGAGAATGCGTGTGCGTGTGAGAGAGAGAATGAGTGTGCGAGAGAGATAATGCGTGTGTGAGAGAGAGAATGTGTGTGAGAGAGAGAATGCACGTGCGTGTGAGAGAGAGAATGCGTGTGAGAGAGAGAATGTGTGTGAGAGAGAGAGAATGCGTGTGTGAGAGAGAGACTGTGTGTGAGAGAGAGAGAATGTGTGTGAGAGAGAGAGAATGTGTGTGTGAGAGAGAGAAAATATTTGTGAGAGAGAGAGAATGCGTGTGAGAGAGAGAGAATGTGTGTGCGAGAGAGAAAGCGTGTGCGTGTGAGAGAGAGAATGAGTGTGCGAGAGAGATAATGCGTGTGTGAGAGAGAGAATGTGCGTGAGAGAGAGAATGCACGTGCGTGTGAGAGAGAGAATGCGTGTGAGAGAGAGAATGTGTGTGAGAGAGAGAGAATGCGTGTGTGAGAGAGAGAATGTGTGTGTGAGAGACAGAATGTGTGTGTGAGAGAGAGAATGCGTGTGTGAGAGAGAGAGAATGTTTGTGAGAGAGAGAGAATGCGTGTGAGAGAGAGAGAGAATGTGTGAGAGAGTGAATGCGTGTGTGTGTGAGAGAGAGAATGCGTGTGTGAGAGAGAGAGAGAATGCGTGAGAGAGAGAATGCGTGTGTGAGAGAGAGAGAGAGAATGCATGTGCGAGAGAGAGAATGCGTGTGTGTGAGAGAGATAATGCGTGTGTGAGAGAGAGAATGTGTGTGAGAGAGAGAATGCGCGTGGGAGAGAGAATGCGCGTGCGTGTGAGAGAGAGAATGCGTGTGAGAGAGAGAATGTGTGTGAGAGAGAGAGAATGCGTGTGTGAGAGAGAGAATGTGTGTGAGAGAGAGTGTGTGTGTGAGAGAGAGAATGTGTGTGTGTGAGAGAGAGAATGTTTGTGAGAGAGAGAGAATGCGTGTGAGAGAGTGAATGCGTGTGTGCAAGAGAGAGAGAATGCGTGTGAGAGAGAGAGAGAATGCGTGAGAGAGAGAATGCGTGTGTGAGAGAGAGAGAGAATGCGCGTGCGAGAGAGAGAATGCGTGTGTGTGAGAGAGATAATGCGTGTGTGAGAGAGAGAATGTGTGTGAGAGAGAGAATGCGCGTGGGAGAGTGAATGCGCGTGCGTGTGAGAGAGAGAGAATGCGTTTGAGAGAGAGAATGTGTGTGAGAGAGAGAATGCGTGTGTGAGAGAGAGAATGTGTGTGTGAGAGAGAGAATGTGTGTGTGAGAGAGAGAATGTGTGTGTGAGAGGGAGAGAATGTTTGTGAGAGAGAGAGAATGAGTGTGTGTGAGAGAGAGAATGCGTGTGTGTGTGAGAGAGAATGTGTGTGAGAGAGAGAGAATGAGTGTTTGTGACAGAGAATGCGTGTGTGAGAGAGAATGTGTGTGTGAGGGAGAGAATGCGTGTGCGTATGAGAGAGAGAATGAGTGTGTGTGAGAGAGAGAATGTGTGTGTGCGAGAGAGAATGCATGTGCGTGTGAGAGAGAGAATTAGTGGGTGTGAGAGAGAATGCGTGTGTGAGAGAGAATGTGTGTGTGAGAGAGAGAATGTGTGTGAGAGAGAATGCGTGTGTGCGAGAGAGAGAATGCGTGTGTGCTAGAGAGAGAATGCGTGTGTGAGAGAATGCGTGTGCGTGTGAGACAGATAATGCGTGTGTGTGTGAGAGAGAGAATGCGTGTGCGAGAGAGAGAATGCGTGTGTGTGAGAGAGATAATGCGTGTGTGAGAGAGAGAATGTGTGTGAGAGAGAGAATGCACGTGGGAGAGAGAATGCGCGTGCGTGTGAGAGAGAGAGAATGCGTGTGAGAGAGAGAATGTGTGTGAGAGAGAGAATGCGTGTGTGAGAGAGACAATGTGTGTGTGAGAGAGAGAATGTGTGTGTGAGAGAGAGAATGTGTGTGAGAGAGAGAATGTGTGTGTGTGAGAGAGAATGTGTGTGTGTGGGAGTGAAAATGTGTGTGTGAGAGAGAGAATGTGAGTGTGAGAGAATGTGTGTGAGAAAGAGAATGCGTGTGTGGGAAAGAGAATACGTGTGTGAGAGAGAGAATGTGTGTGAGAGAGAGAATGCGTGTGTGAGAGAGAGAGTGTGTGTGTGAGAGCTAGAGAGAATGTGTGTGAGAGAGAGAGAGAATGCGAGTGAGAGAGAGAATGCGTGTGTGTGAGAGAGAATGCGTGTGTGAGAGAGAGAATGTGTGTGTGTGAGAGAATGTGTGTCAGAGAGAGAGAGAATGTGTGTGAGAGAGAGAATGCGTGTGTGCAAGAGAGAGAGAATGTGTGTGTGAGAGAGAGAGAGAATGTGTGTGAGAGAGAGAGAATGCGTGTGTGCGAGTGAGAGAGAATGCGTCTGTGAGAGAGAGAGAATGTGTGTGAGAGAGAGAGATTGCGTGTGTGCGAGTGAGAGAGAGAATGCGTGTGTGATAGAGAGAATGTGTGTGAGAGAGAATGTTTGTGTGAGAGAGAATGCGTGTGTGAGAGAGAATGTGTGTGTGAGAGAGAATGTGTGTGTGAGAGAATGTGTGTGTCAGAGAGAATATGTGTGTGAGAGAGAATGCGTGTGTGAGAGAGAGAATCTGTGTGTGAGAATGTGTGTGTGTGAGAGAGAATGTGTGTGAGAGAGAGAATGCGTGTGTGAGAGAGATTGCGTGTGTGAGAGAGAATGTGCGTGTGTGAGAGAGAGAATGTGTGTGCAAGAGGGAATGTGTGTGTGAGAGAGAGAGAATGTGTGTGTGAGAGAGAGAGAATGCGTGAGAGAGAGAATGCGTGTGTGTGAGAGAGAGAATATGTGTATGAGACAGAGAATGTTTGTGATAGAGAGAATGTTTGTGAGAGAGAGAGAATGCGTGTGAGAGAGAATGAGTGTGTGTGAGAGAGAATGTGTGTGTGAGAGAATGCGTGTGTGAGAGAGAGAATGTGTGTGTGAGAGAGAATGTGTGTGAGAGAGAGAATGTGTGAGTGAGAGAGAGAATGTGTGTGAGAGAGAGATAATGTGCGTGAGAGAGAGAATGTGTGTGAGAGAGTATGTGTGTGTGAGAGCGAGAATGTGTGTGAGAGAGAGAATGTGTGTGTGTGAGAGAGAATGTGTGTGTCAGAGAGAATGCGTGTGTCAGAGAGAATGTGTGTGTGAGAGAGAATGCGTGTGTGATAGAGAGAATGAATGTGAGAGAGAATGCATGTGTGCGAGAGAGAGAGAATGAATGTGAGAGAGAATGCATGTGTGCGAGAGAGAGAGAATGCATGTGTGCGAGAGAGAGAGAATGTGTGTGTGAGAGAGAGAGAATGCGTGTGTGCGAGAGAGAATGCATGTGTGAGAGAGAGAATACGTGTGGGAGAGAGAGAGCGAATGCGTGCGTGAGAGAGAGAGAATGCGTGCGTGTGAGAGAGAATGAGTGTGAGAGAGAGAATTAGTGTGCAAGAGAGCGGATGCGTGCGTGAGAGGGAGAGAATGAGTGTGTGAGAGAGAGAGGATTCGTGTGTGCGAGAGAGAATGCATGTGTGAGAGAGAGAATGAGTGTGGGAGAGAGAGAGAATGCGTGTGTGCGAGAGAGAATGTGTGTGAGAGAGAGAGAATGCGTGTGTGCGAGAGAGAATGCATGTGTGAGAGAGAGAATGAGTGTGGGAGAGAGAGAGTGAATGCGTGCGTGAGAGAGATAATGAGTGTGCAAGAGAGAATGCGTGCGAGAGAGAGAATGCGTGCGTGAGAGAGAGAATGAGTGTGAGAGAGAGAATTAGTGTGCAAGAGAGCGAATGCGTGCGTGAGAGAGAGAGAATGAGTGTGTGAGAGAGAGAATGCATGTGTGAGAGAGAGAATGAGTGTGGGAGAGAGAGAATGCGTGTGTGCGAGAGAGAATGTGTGTGAGAGAGAGAGGGAATGCGTGTGTGCGAGAGAGAATGCATGTGTGAGAGAGAGAATGAGTGTGGGAGAGAGAGAGCGAATGCGTGCGTGAGAGAGAGAATGAGTGTGCAAGAGAGAATGCGTGTGTGCGAGAGAGAGAATGCGTGCGTGAGAGAGAGAATGAGTGTGAGGGAGAGAATTAGTGTGCAAGAGAGCGAATGCGTGCGTGAGAGAGAGAATGAGTGTGTGTGAGAGAGAGAATGTGTGTGTGAGAGAGAATGCGTGTGTGAGAGAGAGAGAATGTGTGTGTGTGTGAGAGAGAATGTGTGTGTGAGAGAGAATGCGTGTGTGAGAGAGAGATAATGTGTGTGTGAGAGAGGATGCATGTGTGTGAGAGAGAATGAGTGTGGGAGAGAGAGAGCGAATGCGTGCGTGAGAGAGAGAATGTGTGTGTGTGAGAGAGAGAATGCGTGTGTGCGAGAGAGAATGCATGTGTGAGAGAGAGATTGAGTGTGGGAGAGAGAGAATGTGTGTGAGAGAGAGAATGCGTGTGTCAGAGAGAATGCGTGTGTGAGAGAGAGAATGTGTGTGTGAGAGAGAATGCGTGTGTGCAAGAGAGAGAAAATGCGTGTTAGAGAGAGAGAGAATGAGTGTGAGAGAGAGAGAGAATGCGTGTGTGAGAGAGAATGCGTGTGAGAGAGAGAGAATGCGTGTGTGAGAGAGAGAGAAAATGCGTATGAGAGAGAGAGAGAATGTGTGTGTGAGAGAGAATGTGCGTGTGAGAGAGAGAATGTGTGTGTGTCTGAGAGAGAATGTGTGAGAGAGAGAATGTGTGTGTGTGAGAGAGAGAGAATGTGTGTGTGAGAGAGAATGCGTGTGTGAGAGAGAGAATGTGTGTGTGAGAGGGAATGCGTGTGTGAGAGAGAATGTGTGTGAGAGAGAGAGAGAATGTGTGTGAGAGAGTGAATGCGTGTGTGCAAGAGAGAGAGAATGCGTGTGTGAGAGAGAGAGAGAATGCGTGAGAGAGAGAATGCGTGCGTGTGAGAGAGAGAATGTGTGTGTGAGAGAGAGAATGTGTGTGTGTGAGAGAGAGAATGTGTGTGTGCGAGAGAGAATGCGTGTGCGTGTGAGAGAGAGAATGAGTGTGCGAGAGAGATAATGCGTGTGTGAGAGAGAGAATGTGTGTGAGAGAGAGAATGCACGTGCGTGTGAGAGAGAGAATGCGTGTGAGAGAGAGAATGTGTGTGAGAGAGAGAGAATGCGTGTGTGAGAGAGAGACTGTGTGTGAGAGAGAGAGAATGTGTGTGTGAGAGAGAGAATGTGTGTGTGAGAGAGAGAAAATATTTGTGAGAGAGAGAGAATGCGTGTGAGAGAGAGAGAATGTGTGTGCGAGAGAGAAAGCGTGTGCGTGAGAGAGAGAGAATGAGTGTGCGAGAGAGATAATGCGTGTGTGAGAGAGAGAATGTGCGTGAGAGAGAGAATGCACGTGCGTGTGAGAGAGAGAATGCGTGTGAGAGAGAGAATGTGTGTGAGAGAGAGAGAATGCGTGTGTGAGAGAGAGAATGTGTGTGTGAGAGAGAGAATGTGTGTGTGAGAGAGAGAATGCGTGTGTGAGAGAGAGAGAATGTTTGTGAGAGAGAGAGAATGCGTGTGAGAGAGAGAGAGAATGTGTGAGAGAGTGAATGCGTGTGTGTGTGTGAGAGAGAATGCGTGTGTGAGAGAGAGAGAGAATGCGTGAGAGAGAGAATGCGTGTGTGAGAGAGAGAGAGAATGCATGTGCGAGAGAGAGAATGCGTGTGTGTGAGAGAGATAATGCGTGTGTGAGAGAGAGAATGTGTGTGAGAGAGAGAATGCGCGTGGGAGAGAGAATGCGCGTGCGTGTGAGAGAGAGAATGCGTGTGAGAGAGAGAATGTGTGTGAGAGAGAGAGAATACGTGTGTGAGAGAGAGAATGTGTGTGAGAGAGAGTGTGTGTGTGAGAGAGAGAATGTGTGTGTGTGAGAGAGAGAATGTTTGTGAGAGAGAGAGAATGCGTGTGAGAGAGTGAATGCGTGTGTGCAAGAGAGAGAGAATGCGTGTGAGAGAGAGAGAGAATGCGTGAGAGAGAGAATGCGTGTGTGAGAGAGAGAGAGAATGCGTGTGCGAGAGAGAGAATGCGTGTGTGTGAGAGAGATAATGCGTGTGTGAGAGAGAGAATGTGTGTGAGAGAGAGAATGCGCGTGGGAGAGTGAATGCGCGTGCGTGTGAGAGAGAGAGAATGCGTTTGAGTGAGAGAATGTGTGTGAGAGAGAGAATGCGTGTGTGAGAGAGAGAATGTGTGTGTGTGAGAGAGAATGTGTGTGTGAGAGAGAGAATGTGTGTGTGAGAGGGAGAGAATGTTTGTGAGAGAGAGAGAATGAGTGTGTGTGAGAGAGAGAATGCGTGTGTGTGTGAGAGAGAATGTGTGTGAGAGAGAGAGAATGAGTGTTTGTGACAGAGAATGCGTGTGTGAGAGAGAATGTGTGTGTGAGGGAGAGAATGCGTGTGCGTATGAGAGAGAGAATGAGTGTGTGTGAGAGAGAGAATGTGTGTGTGCGAGAGAGAATGCATGTGCGTGTGAGAGAGAGAATTAGTGGGTGTGAGAGAGAATGCGTGTGTGAGAGAGAATGTGTGTGTGAGAGAGAGAATGCGTGTGTGTGAGAGAGAGAGGATGAGTGTGTGAGAGAGAGAATGTGTGTGAGAGAGAATGCGTGTGTGCGAGAGAGAGAATGCGTGTGTGCTAGAGAGAGAATGCGTGTGTGAGAGAATGCGTGTGCGTGTGAGACAGATAATGCGTGTGTGTGTGAGAGAGAGAATGCGTGTGCGAGAGAGAGAATGCGTGTGTGTGAGAGAGATAATGCGTGTGTGAGAGAGAGAATGTGTGTGAGAGAGAGAATGCGCGTGGGAGAGAGAATGCGCGTGCGTGTGAGAGAGAGAGAATGCGTGTGAGAGAGAGAATGTGTGTGAGAGAGAGAATGCGTGTGTGAGAGAGACAATGTGTGTGTGAGAGAGAGAATGTGTGTGTGAGAGAGAGAATGTGTGTGAGAGAGAGAATGTGTGTGTGTGAGAGAGAATGTGTGTGTGTGGGAGTGAAAATGTGTGTGTGAGAGAGAGAATGTGAGTGTGAGAGAATGTGTGTGAGAAAGAGAATGCGTGTGTGGGAAAGAGAATACGTGTGTGAGAGAGAGAATGTGTGTGAGAGAGAGAATGCGTGTGTGAGAGAGAGAGTGTGTGTGTGAGAGCTAGAGAGAATGTGTGTGAGAGAGAGAGAGAATGCGAGTGAGAGAGAGAATGCGTGTGTGTGAGAGAGAATGCGTGTGTGAGAGAGAGAATGTGTGTGTGTGAGAGAATGTGTGTCAGAGAGAGAGAGAATGTGTGTGAGAGAGAGAATGCGTGTGTGCAAGAGAGAGAGAATGTGTGTGTGAGAGAGAGAGAGAATGTGTGTGAGAGAGAGAGAATGCGTGTGTGCGAGTGAGAGAGAATGCGTCTGTGAGAGAGAGAGAATGTGTGTGAGAGAGAGAGATTGCGTGTGTGCGAGTGAGAGAGAGAATGCGTGTGTGAGAGAGAGAATGTGTGTGAGAGAGAATGTTTGTGTGAGAGAGAATGCGTGTGTGAGAGAGAATGTGTGTGTGAGAGAGAATGTGTGTGTGAGAGAATGTGTGTGTCAGAGAGAATATGTGTGTGAGAGAGAATGCGTGTGTGAGAGAGAGAATCTGTGTGTGAGAATGTGTGTGTGTGAGAGAGAATGTGTGTGAGAGAGAGAATGCGTGTGTGAGAGAGATTGCGTGTGTGAGAGAGAATGTGCGTGTGTGAGAGAGAGAATGTGTGTGCAAGAGTGAATGTGTGTGTGAGAGAGAGAGAATGTATGTGTGAGAGAGAGAGAATGCGTGAGAGAGAGAATGCGTGTGTGTGAGAGAGAGAATATGTGTATGAGACAGAGAATGTTTGTGATAGAGAGAATGTTTGTGAGAGAGAGAGAATGCGTGTGAGAGAGAATGAGTGTGTGTGAGAGAGAATGTGTGTGTGAGAGAATGCGTGTGTGAGAGAGAGAATGTGTGTGTGAGAGAGAATGTGTGTGAGAGAGAGAATGTGTGAGTGAGAGAGAGAATGTGTGTGAGAGAGAGATAATGTGCGTGAGAGAGAGAATGTGTGTGAGAGAGTATGTGTGTGTGAGAGCGAGAATGTGTGTGAGAGAGAGAATGTGTGTGTGTGAGAGAGAATGTGTGTGTCAGAGAGAATGCGTGTGTCAGAGAGAATGTGTGTGTGAGAGAGAATGCGTGTGTGATAGAGAGAATGCGTGTGTGAGAGAGAATGCGTGTGTGAGAGAGAATGCATGTGTGAGAGAGAATGTGTGTGTGAGAGAGAATGTGTGTGTGAGAGAGAGAATGTGTGTCAGAGAGAGAGAGAATTGTGTGTGAGAGAGAATGTGTGTGTGAGAGAGAGAATGTGTGTGTGAGAGAGAATGTGTGTGTGAGAGAGAATGCGTGTGTGAGAGAGCGAATGCGTGTGTGAGAGAGAATGCGTGTGTCAGAGAGAATGCGTATGTGAGAGAGAGAATGTGTGTGTGTGAGAGAGAGAGAATGCGTGTGTCAGAGAGAATGTGTGTGTGTGAGAGAGAGGATATGTGTGTGAGAGAGAATGCGTGTGTGTGAGAGAGAGAATGTGTGTGTGAGAGAGAGAATGTGTGTGAGAGAGAGAATGTGTGTGAGAGAGAGAGAGAATGCGAGTGAGAGAGAGAATGCGTATGTGCGAGAGAGAATGCGTGTGCGAGAGAGAGAATGTGTGTGTGAGAGAGAATGTTATTCAGAGAGAGAGAGTATGTGTGTGAGAGAGAGAATGCGTGTATGCAAGAGAGAGAGAATGCGCGTGAGAGAGAGAGAATGTGTGTGAGAGAGAAAGAATGCGTATGTGCGAGTGAGAGAGAATGCGTGTGTGAGAGAGAGAGAGAATATGTGTGTGAGAGAGAGAATGCGTGTGTGCGAGTGAGAGAGAGAATGCGTGTGTGAGAGAGAGAATGTGTGTGAGAGAGAATGTGTGTGTGAGAGAGAATGCGTGTGTCAGAGAGAATGAGTGTGTGAGAGAGAGAATGTGCGTGAGAGAGTGAATGCGTGTGTCAGAGAGAATGCGTGTGTGAGAGAGAGAATGTGCGTGAGAGAGTGAATGCGTGTGTCAGAGAGAATGCGTGTGTGAGAGAGAGAGAATGTGTGTGTGAGAGAGAATGCGTGTGTAAGAGAGAGAGAATGTGTGTGTGAGAGAGAGAATGTGTGTGAGAGAGAGAATGTGTGTGAGAGAGAGAATGCGTGTGTCAGAGAGAATGCGTGTGTGAGAGAGAGAATGTGTGTCAGAGAGAGACTGTGTGTGAGAGAGAGAATGCGTGTGTCAGAGAGAATGCGTGTGTGAGAGAGAATGCGTGTGTGTGAGAGAGAGAATGTGTGTGTGAGAGAAGGAATGTGTGTGTGAGAGACAATGTGTGTGTGAGAGAGAATGTGTGTGTGAGAGAGAATGCGTGTGTGAGAGAGAGATTGCGTGTGTGAGAGAGAATGTGTGTGTGAGAGAGAATGCGTGTGTGAGAGAGCGAATGCGTGTGTGAGAGAGAATGCGTGTGTCAGAGAGAATGAGTGTGTGAGAGAGAGAATGTGCGTGAGAGAGTGAATGCGTGTGTCAGAGAGAATGCGTGTGTGAGAGAGAGAGAATGTGTGTGTGAGAGAGAATGCGTGTGTCAGAGAGAGAGAATGTGTGTGTGAGAGAGAGAATGTGTGTGAGAGAGAGAATGTGTGTGAGAGAGAGAATGCGTGTGTCAGAGAGAATGCGTGTGTGAGAGAGAGAATGTGCGTCAGAGAGAGACTGTGTGTGAGAGAGAGAATGCGTGTGTCAGATAGAATGCGTGTGTGAGAGAGAATGCGTGTGTGAGAGAGAGAGAATGTGTGTGTGAGAGAAGGAATGTGTGTGTGAGAGACAATGTGTGTGTGAGAGAGAATGTGTGTGTGAGAGAGAATGCGTGTGTGAGAGAGAGAATGCGTGTGTGAGAGAGAATGCGTGTGTCAGAGAGAATGCGTGTGTGTAGAGGGAATGCGTGTGAGAGAGAGAGAGAATGTGTGTGTGAGAGAGAGAATGTGTGTGTGAGAGAGAATGTGTGTGTGAGAGAGAATGCGTGTGTGAGAGAGAGAATGCGTGTGTGAGGGAGAATGCTTGTGTCAGAGAGAATGCGTGTGTTAGAGAGAATGTGTGTGTGAGAGAGAGAATGTGTGTGCGTGAGAGAGAATGCGTGTGTGAGAGAGAGAATGTGTGTGCGTGAGAGAATGTGTGTCAGAGAGAGAGAGAATGTTTGTGTGAGAGAGAATGCGTGTGTGCAAGAGAGAGAGAATGCGTGTGTGAGAGAGAGAGAGAATGTGTGTGAGAGAGAGAGAATGCTTGTGTGCGAGTGAGAGAGAGAATGCGTGTGTGAGAGAGAAAATGTGTGTGAGAGAGAATGTGTGTGTGAGAGAGAATGTGTGCGTGAGAGAGAATGTGTGTGTGAGAGAATGTGTGTGTCAGAGAGAATGTGTGTGTGAGAGAGAATGCGTGTGTGAGAGAGAGAATCTGTGTGTGAGAATGTGTGTGTGTGAGAGAGAATGTGTGTGTGAGAGAGAATGTGTGTGAGAGAGAATGTGTGTGTGAGAGAGAATGCGTGTGTGAGCGAGAATGCTTGTGTGAGAGAGAATGTGCGTGTGTGTGAGAGAGAATGTGTGTGTGAGAGAGAATGTGTGTGTGAGAGAGAGAGAATGTGTGTGAGAGAGAGAATGCGTGTGTCAGAGAGAATGCGTTTGTGAGAGAGAGAACGTGTGTCAGAGAGAGAATGTGTGTGAGAGAGAGAATGCGTGTGTCAGAGAGAATGCGTGTGTGAGAGAGAATGCGTGTGTGTGAGAGAGAGAATGTGTGTGTGAGAGAAGGAATGTGTGTGAGAGACAATGTGTGTGTGAGAGAGAATGTGTGTGTGAGAGAGAATGCGTGTGTGAGAGAGAGAATGCGTGTGTGAGAGAGAATGCGTGTGTCAGAGAGAATGCGTGTGTGAGAGGGAATGCGTGTGAGAGAGAGAGAGAATGTGTGTGTGTGAGAGAGAATGTGTGTGTGAGAGAGAATGTGTGTGTGAGAGAGAATGCGTGTGTGAGAGAGAGAATGCGTGTGTGAGGGAGAATGCTTGTGTCAGAGAGAATGCGTGTGTGAGAGAGAGAATGTGTGTGAGAGAGAGAATGCGTCTGTCAGAGAGAATGCGTGTGTGAGAGAGAGAGAATGTGTGTGAGAGAGAGAATGCGTGTGTGACAGAGAGAGAATGTGTGTGTGAGAGAGAGAATGTGTGTGAGAGAGAGAATGCGTGTGTCAGAGAGAATGCGTGTGCGAGTGAGAGAATGTGTGTGTGAGAGAGAATGCGTGTGTGAGAGAGAGAATGTGTGTGAGAGAGAGAATGCGTGTTTCAGAGAGAATGCGTGTGTGAGAGAGAGAATGTGTGTGAGAGAGAGAATGCGTGTGAGAGAGAGAGAGAATGTGTGTGTGTGAGAGAGAGAATGCGTGTGTGAGAGAGAATGCTTGTATGAAAGAGAATGCGTGTGAGAGAGAGAGAATGCGTGTGTGAGAGAGAGAGAGAGAATGCGTGTGAGAGAGAGAGAGAATGTGTGTGTGAGAGAGAATGCGCGTGTGAGAGAGAGAATGTGTGTGTGTGAGAGAGAATGTGTGAGATAGAAAATGTGTGTGTGTGAGAGAGAGAATGTGTGTGTGAGAGAGAGAATGTGTGTGTGAGAGAGAATGCGTGTGTGAGAGAGAATGCGTGTGTTAGAGAGAGAGTGAATGTGTGTGAGAGAGTGAATGCGTGTGTGCAAGAGAGAGATAATGCGTGTGTGGGAGAGAATGTGTGTAAGAGAGAGAATGCATTTTTGTGTGAGAGAGAGAGAATGCGTGTGTGACAAAGAATGCGTGTGCGTGTGAAAGAGAGAGAATGCATGTGTGAGAGAGAGAGAATGCGTGTGCGAGAGAGAGAATGCGTGTGTGAGAGAGAGAGAATGCGTGTCTGAGAGTGAGAATGCGTGTGTGAGAGAGAGAGAGAGACTGCGTGTGTGCGAGAGAGATTGCGTGTGAGAGAGAGAGAGAATGCGTGTGTGAGAGAGAATGTGTGTGTGAGAGAGAATGCGTGTGTCAGAGAGAATGCGTGTGTGAGAGGGAATGCGTGTGAGAGAGAGAGAGAATGTGTGTGTGAGAGAGAATGTGTGTGTGAGAGAGAATGCGTGTGTGAGAGAGAGAATGCGTGTGTGAGGGAGAATGCTTGTGTCAGAGAGAATGCGTGTGTGAGAGAGAGAATGTGTGTGAGAGAGAGAATGCGTCTGTCAGAGAGAATGCGTGTGTGAGAGAGAGAGAATGTGTGTGAGAGAGAGAATGCGTGTGTGAGAGAGAGAGAATGTGTGTGTGAGAGAGAGAATGTGTGTGAGAGAGAGAATGAGTGTGTCAGAGAGAATGCGTGTGTGAGCGAGAGAATGTGTGTGTGAGAGAGAATGCGTGTGTGAGAGAGAGAATGTGTGTGAGAGAGAGAATGCGTGTTTCAGAGAGAATGCGTGTGTGAGAGAGAGAATGTGTGTGAGAGAGAGAATGCGTGTGAGAGAGAGAGAGAATGTGTGTGTGTGAGATAGAGAATGCGTGTGTGAGAGAGAATGCGTGTGTGAAAGAGAATGCGTGTGAGAGAGAGAGAATGCGTGTGTGAGAGAGAGAGAGAGAATGCGTGTGAGAGAGAGAGAGAATGTGTGTGTGAGAGAGAATGCGCGTGTGAGAGAGAGAATGTGTGTGTGTGAGAGAGAATGTGTGAGATAGAGAATGTGTGTGTGTGAGAGAGAGAATGTGTGTGTGAGAGAGAGAATGTGTGTGTGAGAGAGAATGCGTGTGAGAGAGAGAGAGAGAATGTGTGTGTGAGAGAGAATGCGTGTGTGAGAGAGAATGCGTGTGTTAGAGAGAGAGAGAATATGTGTGAGAGAGTGAATGCGTGTGTGCAAGAGAGAGATAATGCGTGTGTGGGAGAGAATGTGTGTAAGAGAGAGAATGCATTTTTGTGTGAGAGAGAGAGAATGCGTGTGTGACAGAGAATGCGTGTACGTGTGAAAGAGAGAGAATGCATGTGTGAGAGAGAGAGAATGCGTGTGCGAGAGAGAGAATGCGTGTGTGAGAGAGAGAATGCGTGTCTGAGAGTGAGAATGCGTGTGTGTGAGAGAGAGAGAGACTGCGTGTGTGCGAGAGAGATTGCGTGTGAGAGAGAGAGAGAATGAGTGTGTGCGAGAGAGAGAATGTGTGTGTGCAAGAGAGAGAGAATGTGTGTGAGAGAGAATGCGTGCGAGAGAGAATGCGTGTGTGTGAGAGAGAGAATGCGTGTGTGCGAGAGAGAATGCGTGTGTGAGAGAGAGAGAGAATGCGTGTGTGCGAGAGAGATTGCGTGTGTGAGAGAGAGATAATGCGTGTGTGAGAGAGAATGTGTGTGAGAGAGAGAATGCATTTTTGTGTGAGAGAGAGAGAATGCGTGTGTGACAGAGAATGCGTGTGCGTGTGAAAGAGAGAGAATGCATGTGTGAGAGAGAGAGAATGCGTGTGCGAAAGAGAGAATGCGTGTGTGAGAGAGAGAGAATGCGTGTCTGAGAGTGAGAATGCGTGTGTGAGAGAGAGAGAGAAGTGTGAGAGAGAGAGAGAATGCGTGTGTGCGAGAGAGAGAATGTGTGTGTGCGAGAGAGAGAAAATGTGTGTTAGAGAGAATGCGTCTGTGAGAGAGAGAGAATGTGTACGTGAGAGAGAGAATGATTGCACGAGAGAGAGAATGCGTGCGTGAGAGAGAGTGAGTGTGGAAGAGAGAGAGAGAATGCGTGCGTGTGAGAGAGAGGGAATGCGTGTGTCAGAGAGAGATAATGCGTGTGTGAGAGAGAGAATGTGTGTGAGAGAGAGAGAATGTGTGAGAGAGAGAGAATGCGTGTGCGTGTGCGTGTGCGAGAGAGAGAATGCGTGTGTGACAGAGAATGCGTGTGCGTGTGAGAGAGAGCGAATGCATGTGTAAGAGAGAGAATGCGTGTGTGAGAGAGAGTGAGTGTGGAAGAGAGAGAGAGAATGCGTGCGTGTGAGAGAGAGGGAATGCGTGTGTCAGAGAGAGATAATGCGTGTGTGAGAGAGAGAATGTGTGTGAGAGAGAGAGAATGTGTGAGAGAGAGAGAATGCGTGTGCGTGTGCGTGTGCGAGAGAGAGAATGCGTGTGTGACAGAGAATGCGTGTGCGTGTGAGAGAGAGCGAATGCATGTGTAAGAGAGAGAATGCGTGTGTGAGAGAGAGAGAATGCATGTGAGAGAGAGAGAATGTGTGTGTGACAGAGAATGCGTGTGCGTGTGTGTGAGAGAGAATGCATGTGAGAGAGAGAGAATGCGTGTGTGAGAGAGAGAGAATGTGTGTCTGAGAGAGAGAATGCGTGTGTGCGAGAGAGAATGCGTGTGTGAGAGAGAGAGAGTGCGTGTCTTGAGAGAGAGAATGAGTGTGTGAGAGAGAGAATGCGTGTGTGCGAGAGAGATTGCGTGCGTGAGAGAGAGATCATGCGTGTGTGAGAGAGAATGTGTGTGAGAGAGAGAATGCATTTTTGTGTGAGAGAGAGAGAATGCGTGTGTGACTGAGAATGCGTGTGCGGGTGAAAGAGAGAGAATGCATGTGTGAGAGAGAGAGAATGCGTGTGCGAGAGAGAGAATGCGTGTGTGGGAGAGAGAGAATGCGTGTCTGAGAGTGTAAATGCGTGTGTGAGAGAGAGAGAGTGCGTGTGTGAGAGAGAGAATGCGTGCGTGAGAGAGAGAATGAGTGCGAGAGAGAGAATTAGTGTGCAAGAGAGCGAATGCGTGTGTGAGAGAGAGAGGTATCGTGCATGTGAGTGAGAATGCATGTGTGAGAGAGAATGCATGTGTGAGAGAGAGAGAATGTGTGTGTGAGAGAGAGAGAATGTGTGTGTGAGAGAGAATGCGTATGTGAAAGAGAGAGAATGCGTGTGTGAGAGAGAGAATGTGTGTGAGAGAGAGAATGCATTTTTGTGTGAGAGAGAGAGAATGCGTGTGTGACTGAGAATGCGTGTGCGGGTGAAAGAGAGAGAATGCATGTGTGAGAGAGAGAGAATGCGTGTGCGAGAGAGAGAATGCGTGTGTGGGAGAGAGAGAAAATGCGTGTGAGAGAGAGAGAGAATGTGTGTGTGAGAGAGAATGTGCGTGTGAGAGAGAGAATGTGTGTGTGTGTCTGAGAGAGAATGTGTGAGAGAGAGAATGTGTGTGTGTGAGAGAGAGAGAATGTGTGTGTGAGAGAGAATGCGTGTGTGAGAGAGAGAATGTGTGTGTGAGAGAGAATGCGTGTGTGAGAGAGAATGCGTGTGAGAGAGAGAGAGAATGTATGTGAGAGAGTGAATGCGTGTGTACAAGAGAGAGAGAATGCGTGTGTGTGAGAGAGAGAGAGAATGCGTGAGAGAGAGAATGCGTGTGTGAGAGAGAGAATGTGCGTGTGAGAGAGAGAGAATGTTTGTGAGAGAGAGAGAATGCGTGTGTGTGAGAGAGAGAATGTGTGTGTGCGTGAGAGAATGCGTGTGTGTGTGAGAGAGAGAATGAGTGTGTGTGAGAGAGAATTCGTGTGTGAGAGAGATAGTGTGTGCGTGTGAGAGAGAGAATGCGTGTGTGAGAGAGAATGTGTGTGTGAGAGAGAGAGAATGTTTGTGAGAGAGAGAGAATGAGTGTGTGTGAGAGAGAGAATGCGTTTGTGTGAGAGAGAGAATGTGTGTGTGCGAGAGAGAATGCGTGTGCGTGTGAGAGAGAGAATGAGTGTGTGTGACAGAGAATGCGTGTGTGAGAGAGAATGTGTGTGTAAGGGAGAGAATGCGTGTGCGTGTGAGAGAGTGAATGAGTGTGTGTGAGAGAGAGAATGTGTGTGTGCGAGAGAGAATGCGTGTGCGTGTGAGAGGGAGAATGAGTGTGTGTGACAGAGAATGCGTGTGTGAGAGAGAATGTGTGTGTGTGAGAGAGAATGCGTGTGTGTGAGAGAGAGAATGAGTGTGTGAGAGAGAGAATGTGTGAGAGAGAGAATGTGTGTGTGCGAGAGAGAGAATGCGTGTGTGCTAGAGAGAGAATGCGTGTGTGAGAGAATGCGTGTGCGTGTGAGACAGAGAATGCGTGTGTGTGAGAGAGATAATGCGTGTGTGAGAGAGAGAATGTGTGTGAGAGAGAGAATGCGCGTGAGAGAGAGAATGCGAATGCGTGTGAGAGAGAGAGAATGTGTGTGAGAGAGAGAGAATGCGTGTGTGAGAGAGAGAATGCGTGTGTGAGAGAGAGAATGTGTGTGTGAGAGAGAGAATGTGTGTGAGAGAGAGAATGTGTGTGTGAGAGAGAGAATGTGTGTGTGTGGGAGAGAGAATGTGTGTGAGAGAGAGAGAATATGTGTGTGAGAGAGAGAATGTGTGTGAGAGAGAATGTGTGTGAGAAAGAGAATGCGTGTGTGAGAAAGAGAATGCGTGTGTGTGAGAGAGAATGTGTGTGTGTGACAGAATGCGTGTGTGAGAGAGAGTGTGTGTGTGTGAGAGCGAGAGAGAATGTGTGTGAGAGAGAGAGAGAATGCGAGTGAGAGAGAGAATGCGTATGTGCGAGAGAGAATGCGTGTGTGTGAGAGAGAATGTGTGTGTGAGAGAGAATGTGTGTCAGAGAGAGAGAGAATGTGTGTGAGAGAGAGAATACGTGTGTTCAAGAGAGGGAGAATGCGTGTGTGAGAGAGAGAGAGAATGTGTGAGAGAGAGAGAGAATGCGTGTGTGCGAGTGAGAGAGATTGCGTGTGTGTGAGAGAGAGAGAATGTGTGTGAGAAAGAGAGAATGCGTGTGTGCGAGTGAGAGAGAGAATGCGTGTGTGCGAGAGCGAATGTGTGTGAGAGAGAATGTGTGTGTGAGAGAGAATGCGTGTGTGAGAGAGAATGTGTGTGTGAGAGAGAATGTGTGTGTGAGAGAGAATGTGTGTGTGAGAGAGAATGCGTGTGTTAGAGAGAATGTGTGTGTGAGAGAATGTGTGTGTGAGAGAGAATGCGTGTGTGAGAGAGAGATTGTGTGTGAGAGAGAGAATGTGTGTGTGAGAGAGAGAATGTGTGTGTGAGAGAATGTGTGTGTGAGAGAGAATGTGTGTGTGTGAGAGAATGTGTGTGAAAGGGAGAATGTGTGTGTGAGAGAGAATGTGTGTGTGTGAGAGAGAATGTGTGTGAAAGGGAGAATGTGTGTGTGAGAGAGAGAATGTGCGAGTGAGAGAGAATGCGTGTGTGTGTGAGAGAGAATGTGCGAGTGAGAGAGAGAATGTGTGTGAGAGAGAGAATGTGTGTGTGAGAGAGAGAATGTGTGTGAGAGAGGGAGAATGTGTGTGTGTGAGAGAGAATGTGTGTGAGAGAGGGCGAATGTGTGTGTGAGAGAGAGAATGTGTGTGAGAGAGAGAGAATGTGTGTGTCAGAGAGAATGCGTGTGTGTGAGAGAGAATGTGTGTGTGATAGAGAGAGAATGTGTGAGAGAGAGAGAATGCGTGTGCGTGTGAGAGAGAGAGAATGCGTGTGTGACAGAGAATGCGTGTGCGTGTGAGAGAGAGAGAATGCATGAGTAAGAGAGAGAATGCGTGTATGAGAGAGAGAGAATGCATGTGAGAGAGAGAGAATGCGTGTGTGACAGAGAATGCGTGTGCGTGTGTGTGAGAGAGAATGCATGTGCGAGAGAGAGAATGCGTGTGTGCGAGAGAAAATGCGTGTGTGAGAGAGAGAGAATGCATGTCTTGAGAGAGAGAATGCGTGTGTGAGAGAGAGAGAGAATGCGTGTGTGCGAGAGAGATTGCGTGTGTGAGAGAGAGATAATGCGTGTGTGAGAGAGAATGTGTGTGAGAGAGAGAATGCATTTTTGTGTGAGAGAGAGAGAATGCGTGTGTGACAGAGAATGCGTGTGCGTGTGAAAGAGAGAGAATGCATGTGTGAGAGAGAGAGAATGCGTGTGCGAGAGAGAGAATGCGTGTGTGAGAGAGAGAGAATGCGTGTCTGAGAGTGAGAATGCGTGTGTGAGAGAGAGAGAGAATGCGTGTGTGCGAGAGAGAGAATGCGTGCGTGAGAGAGAGAATGAGTGTGAGAGAGAGAGTTAGTGTGCAAGAGAGCGAATGCGTCCATGAGAGAGAGAGGATTCGTGCATGTGAGAGAGAATGCATGTGTGAGAGAGAATGCGTGTGTGAGAGAGAGAGAATGTGTGTGTGAGAGAGAGAGAATGTGTGTGTTAGAGAGAATGCGTATGTGAGAGAGAGAGAATGCGTGTGTGAGAGAGAGAATGTGTGTGAGAGAGAGAATGCGTGTGTCAGAGAGAATGCGTGTGTGAGAGAGAGAATGTGTGTGTGAGAGAGAATGCGTGTGTGCAAGAGAGAGAAAATGCGTGTTAGAGAGAGAGAGAATGCGTGTGAGAGAGAGAGAGAATGTGAGAGAGAGAGAGAATGCGTGTGAGAGAGAGAGAATGCGTGTGTGAGAGAGAGAGAAAATGCGTGTGAGAGAGAGAGAGAATGTGTGTGTGAGAGAGAATGTGCGTGTGAGAGAGAGAATGTTTGTGTGTGTCTGAGAGAGAATGTGTGAGAGAGAGAATGTGTGTGTGTGTGTGAGAGAGAGAATGTGTGTGTGAGAGAGAATGCGTGTGTGAGAGAGAGAATGTGTGTGTGAGAGAGAATGCGTGTGTGAGAGAGAATGCGTGTGAGAGAGAGAGAGAATGTGTGTGAGAGAGTGAATGCGTGTGTGCAAGAGAGAGAGAATGCGTGTGTGAGAGAGAGAGAGAGAATACGTGAGAGAGAGAATGCGTGTGTGAGAGAGAGAATGTGTGTGTGAGAGAGAGAGAATGTGTGTGTTAGAGAGAATGCGTATGTGAGAGAGAGAGAATGCGTGTGTGAGAGAGAGAATGTGTGTGAGAGAGAGAGGATTCGTGCATGTGAGAGAGAATGCATGTGTGAGACAGAATGCGTGTGTGAGAGAGAGAGAATATGTGTGTGAGAGAGAGAGAATGTGTGTGTTAGAGAGAATGCGTATGTGAGAGAGAGAGAATGCGTGTGTGAGAGAGAGAATGTGTGTGAGAGAGAGAATGCGTGTGTCAGAGAGAATGCGTGTGTGAGAGAGAGAATGTGTGTGTGAGAGAGAATGCGTGTGTGCAAGAGAGAGAAAATGCGTGTTAGAGAGAGAGAGAGAGAATGCGTGTGAGAGAGAGAGAGAATGTGAGAGAGAGAGAGAATGCGTGTGAGAGAGAGAGATTGTGTGTGAGAGAGAGAATGTGTGTGTGAGAGAGAGAATGTGTGTGTGAGAGAATGTGTGTGTGAGAGAGAATGTGTGTGTGTGTGAGAGAATGTGTGTGAAAGGGAGAATGTGTGTGTGAGAGAGAATGTGTGTGTGTGAGAGAGAATGTGTGTGAAAGGTAGAATGTGTGTGTGAGAGACAGAATGTGCGAGTGAGAGAGAATGCGTGTGTGTGAGAGAGAGAATGTGCGAGTGAGAGAGAGAATGTGTGTGAGAGAGAGAATGTGTGTGTGAGAGAGAGAATGTGTGTGAGAGAGGGAGAATGTGTGTGTGAGAGAGAGAATGTGTGTGAGAGAGGGCGAATGTGTGTGTGAGAGAGAGAATGTGTGTGAGAGAGAGAGAATGTGTGTGTCAGAGAGAATGCGTGTGTGTGAGAGAGAATGTGTGTGTGATAGAGAGAGAATGTGTGAGAGAGAGAGAATGCGTGTGCGTGTGAGAGAGAGAGAATGCGTGTGTGACAGAGAATGCGTGTGCGTGTGAGAGAGAGAGAATGCATGAGTAAGAGAGAGAATGCGTGTATGAGAGAGAGAGAATGCATGTGAGAGAGAGAGAATGCGTGTGTGACAGAGAATGCGTGTGCGTGTGTGTGAGAGAGAATGCATGTGCGAGAGAGAGAATGCGTGTGTGCGAGAGAAAATGCGTGTGTGAGAGAGAGAGAATGCATGTCTTGAGAGAGAGAATGCGTGTGTGAGAGAGAGAGAGAATGCGTGTGTGCGAGAGAGATTGCGTGTGTGAGAGAGAGAATGCATTTTTGTGTGAGAGAGAGAGAATGCGTGTGTGACAGAGAATGCGTGTGCGTGTGAAAGAGAGAGAATGCATGTGTGAGAGAGAGAGAATGCGTGTGCGAGAGAGAGAATGCGTGTGTGAGAGAGAGAGAATGCGTGTCTGAGAGTGAGAATGCGTGTGTGAGAGAGAGAGAGAATGCGTGTGTGCGAGAGAGAGAATGCGTGCGTGAGAGAGAGAATGAGTGTGAGAGAGAGAATTAGTGTGCAAGAGAGCGAATGCGTGCATGAGAGAGAGAGGATTCGTGCATGTGAGAGAGAATGCATGTGTGAGAGAGAATGCGTGTGTGAGAGAGAGAGAATGTGTGTGTGAGAGAGAGAGAATGTGTGTGTTAGAGAGAATGCGTATGTGAGAGAGAGAGAATGCGTGTGTGAGAGAGAGAATGTGTGTGAGAGAGAGAATGCGTGTGTCAGAGAGAATGCGTGTGTGAGAGAGAGAATGTGTGTGTGAGAGAGAATGCGTGTGTGCAAGAGAGAGAAAATGCGTGTTAGAGAGAGAGAGAGAATGCGTGTGAGAGAGAGAGAGAATGTGAGAGAGAGAGAGAATGCGTGTGAGAGAGAGAAAATGCGTGTGAGAGAGAGAGAGAATGTGTGTGTGAGAGAGAATGTGCGTGTGAGAGAGAGAATGTTTGTGTGTGTCTGAGAGAGAATGTGTGAGAGAGAGAATGTGTGTGTGTGTGAGAGAGAGAATGTGTGTGTGAGAGAGAATGCGTGTGTGAGAGAGAGAATGTGTGTGTGAGAGAGAATGCGTGTGTGAGAGAGAATGCGTGTGAGAGAGAGAGAGAATGTGTGTGAGAGAGTGAATGCGTGTGTGCAAGAGAGAGAGAATGCGTGTGTGTGAGAGAGAGAGAGAATACGTGAGAGAGAGAATGCGTGTGTGAGAGAGAGAATGTGTGTGTGAGAGAGAGAGAATGTGTGTGTTAGAGAGAATGCGTATGTGAGAGAGAGAGAATGCGTGTGTGAGAGAGAGAATGTGTGTGAGAGAGAGAGGATTCGTGCATGTGAGAGAGAATGCATGTGTGAGAGAGAATGCGTGTGTGAGAGAGAGAGAATGTGTGTGTGAGAGAGAGAGAATGTGTGTGTTAGAGAGAATGCGTATGTGAGAGAGAGAGAATGCGTGTGTGAGAGAGAGAATGTGTGTGAGAGAGAGAATGCGTGTGTCAGAGAGAATGCGTGTGTGAGAGAGAGAATGTGTGTGTGAGAGAGAATGCGTGTGTGCAAGAGAGAGAAAATGCGTGTTAGAGAGAGAGAGAGAATGCGTGTGAGAGAGAGAGAGAATGTGAGAGAGAGAGAGAATGCGTGTGAGAGAGAGAGAATGCGTGTGAGAGAGAGAGAATGCGTGTGTGAGAGAGAGAGAAAATGCGTGTGAGAGAGAGAGAGAATGTGTGTGTGAGAGAGAATGTGCGTGTGAGAGAGAGAATGTTTGTGTGTGTCTGAGAGAGAATGTGTGAGAGAGAGAATGTGTGTGTGTGTGAGAGAGAGAATGTGTGTGTGAGAGAGAATGCGTGTGTGTGAGAGAGAATGTGTGTGTGAGAGAGAATGCGTGTGTGAGAGAGAATGCGTGTGAGAGAGAGAGAGAATGTGTGTGAGAGAGTGAATGCGTGTGTGCAAGAGAGAGAGAATGCGTGTGTGAGAGAGAGAGAGAGAATACGTGAGAGAGAGAATGCGTGTGTGAGAGAGAGAATGTGTGTGTGAGAGAGAGAGAATGTTTGTGAGAGAGAGAATGCGTGCGTGTGAGAGAGAGAATGAGTGTGTGTGACAGAGAATGCGTGTGTGAGAGAGAATGTGTGTGTGAGGGAGAGAATGCGTGTGCGTGTGAGAGAGTGAATGAGTGTGTGTGAGAGAGACAATGTGTGTGTGCGAGAGAGAATGCGTGTGCGTGTGAGAGAGAGAATGAGTGTGTGTGACAGAGAATGCGTGTGTGAGAGAGAATGTGTGTGTGAGGGAGAGAGAATGTTTGTGAGAGAGAGAATGCGTGCGTGTGAGAGAGAGAATGAGTGTGTGTGACAGAGAATGCGTGTGTGAGAGAGAATGTGTGTGTGAGGGAGAGAATGCGTGTGCGTGTGAGAGAGTGAATGAGTGTGTGTGAGAGAGACAATGTGTGTGTGCGAGAGAGAATGCGTGTGCGTGTGAGAGAGAGAATGAGTGTGTGTGACAGAGAATGCGTGTGTGAGAGAGAATGTGTGTGTGTGAGAGAGAATGCGTGTGTGTGAGAGAGAGAGAATGAGTGTGTGAGAGAGAGAATGTGTGTGTGAGAGAATGTGTGTGTGCGAGAGAGAGAATGCGTGTGTGCTAGAGAGAGAATGCGTGTGTGAGAGAATGCGTGTGCGTGTGAGACAGAGAATGCGTGTGTGAGAGAGAGAGAGAATGCGTGTGTACGAGAGAGAGAATGCGTGCGTGAGAGAGAGAATGAGTGTGAGAGAGAGAATTAGTGTGCAAGAGAGCGAATGCGTGCGTGAGAGAGAGAGAATGAGTGTGTGAGAGAGAGAGGATTCGTGCATGTGAGACAGAATACGTGTGTGAGAGAGAATGCGTGTGTGAGAGAGAGAGAATGTGTGTGTGCGAGAGAGAGAATGTGTGTGTTAGAGAGAATGCGTATGTGAGAGAGAGAGAATGCGTGTGTGAGAGATGGAATGTGTGTGAGAGAGAGAATGCGTGTGCGAGAGAGAGAATGCGTGTGTGTGAGAGAGATAATGCGTGTGTGAGAGAGAGAATGTGTGTGTGAGAGAGAATGCGCGTGAGAGAGAGAATGCGAATGCGTGTGAGAGAGAGAGAATGTGTGTGACAGAGAGAGAATGCGTGTGTGAGAGAGAGAATGTGTGTGTGAGAGAGAGAATGTGTGTGTGCGAGAGAGAATGCGTGTGCGTGTGAGAGAGAGAATGAGTGTGTGTGACAGAGAATGCGTGTGTGAGAGAGAATGTGTGTGTAAGGGAGAGAATGCGTGTGCGTGTGAGAGAGTGAATGAGTGTGTGTGAGAGAGAGAATGTGTGTGTGCGAGAGAGAATGCGTGTGCGTGTGAGAGGGAGAATGAGTGTGTGTGACAGAGAATGCGTGTGTGAGAGAGAATGTGTGTGTGTGAGAGAGAATGCGTGTGTGTGAGAGAGAGAATGAGTGTGTGAGAGAGAGAATGTGTGAGAGAGAGAATGTGTGTGTGCGAGAGAGAGAATGCGTGTGTGCTAGAGAGAGAATGCGTGTGTGAGAGAATGCGTGTGCGTGTGAGACAGAGAATGCGTGTGTGTGAGAGAGATAATGCGTGTGTGAGAGAGAGAATGTGTGTGAGAGAGAGAATGCGCGTGAGAGAGAGAATGCGAATGCGTGTGAGAGAGAGAGAATGTGTGTGAGAGAGAGAGAATGCGTGTGTGAGAGAGAGAATGCGTGTGTGAGAGAGAGAATGTGTGTGTGAGAGAGAGAATGTGTGTGAGAGAGAGAATGTGTGTGTGAGAGAGAGAATGTGTGTGTGTGGGAGAGAGAATGTGTGTGAGAGAGAGAGAATATGTGTGTGAGAGAGAGAATGTGTGTGAGAGAGAATGTGTGTGAGAAAGAGAATGCGTGTGTGAGAAAGAGAATGCGTGTGTGTGAGAGAGAATGTGTGTGTGTGACAGAATGCGTGTGTGAGAGAGAGAGTGTGTGTGTGAGAGCGAGAGAGAATGTGTGTGAGAGAGAGAGAGAATGCGAGTGAGAGAGAGAATGCGTATGTGCGAGAGAGAATGCGTGTGTGTGAGAGAGAATGTGTGTGTAAGAGAGAATGTGTGTCAGAGAGAGAGAGAATGTGTGTGAGAGAGAGAATACGTGTGTTCAAGAGAGGGAGAATGCGTGTGTGAGAGAGAGAGAGAATGTGTGAGAGAGAGAGAGAATGCGTGTGTGCGAGTGAGAGAGATTGCGTGTGTGTGAGAGAGAGAGAATGTGTGTGAGAAAGAGAGAATGCGTGTGTGCGAGTGAGAGAGAGAATGCGTGTGTGCGAGAGCGAATGTGTGTGAGAGAGAATGTGTGTGTGAGAGAGAGAATGTGTGTGTGCGAGAGAGAATGCGTGTGCGTGTGAGAGAGAGAATGAGTGTGTGTGACAGAGAATGCGTGTGTGAGAGAGAATGTGTGTGTAAGGGAGAGAATGCGTGTGCGTGTGAGAGAGTGAATGAGTGTGTGTGAGAGAGAGAATGTGTGTGTGCGAGAGAGAATGCGTGTGCGTGTGAGAGGGAGAATGAGTGTGTGTGACAGAGAATGCGTGTGTGAGAGAGAATGTGTGTGTGTGAGAGAGAATGCGTGTGTGTGAGAGAGAGAATGAGTGTGTGAGAGAGAGAATGTGTGAGAGAGAGAATGTGTGTGTGCGAGAGAGAGAATGCGTGTGTGCTAGAGAGAGAATGCGTGTGTGAGAGAATGCGTGTGCGTGTGAGACAGAGAATGCGTGTGTGTGAGAGAGATAATGCGTGTGTGAGAGAGAGAATGTGTGTGAGAGAGAGAATGCGCGTGAGAGAGAGAATGCGAATGCGTGTGAGAGAGAGAGAATGTGTGTGAGAGAGAGAGAATGCGTGTGTGAGAGAGAGAATGCGTGTGTGAGAGAGAGAATGTGTGTGTGAGAGAGAGAATGTGTGTGAGAGAGAGAATGTGTGTGTGAGAGAGAGAATGTGTGTGTGTGGGAGAGAGAATGTGTGTGAGAGAGAGAGAATATGTGTGTGAGAGAGAGAATGTGTGTGAGAGAGAATGTGTGTGAGAAAGAGAATGCGTGTGTGAGAAAGAGAATGCGTGTGTGTGAGAGAGAATGTGTGTGTGTGACAGAATGCGTGTGTGAGAGAGAGAGTGTGTGTGTGAGAGCGAGAGAGAATGTGTGTGAGAGAGAGAGAGAATGCGAGTGAGAGAGAGAATGCGTATGTGCGAGAGAGAATGCGTGTGTGTGAGAGAGAATGTGTGTGTGAGAGAGAATGTGTGTCAGAGAGAGAGAGAATGTGTGTGAGAGAGAGAATACGTGTGTTCAAGAGAGGGAGAATGCGTGTGTGAGAGAGAGAGAGAATGTGTGAGAGAGAGAGAGAATGCGTGTGTGCGAGTGAGAGAGATTGCGTGTGTGTGAGAGAGAGAGAATGTGTGTGAGAAAGAGAGAATGCGTGTGTGCGAGTGAGAGAGAGAATGCGTGTGTGCGAGAGCGAATGTGTGTGAGAGAGAATGTGTGTGTGAGAGAGAATGCGTGTGTGAGAGAGAATGTGTGTGTGAGAGAGAATGTGTGTGTGAGAGAGAATGTGTGTGTGAGAGAGAATGCGTGTGTTAGAGAGAATGTGTGTGTGAGAGAATGTGTGTGTGAGAGAGAATGCGTGTGTGAGAGAGAGATTGTGTGTGAGAGAGAGAATGTGTGTGTGAGAGAGAGAATGTGTGTGTGAGAGAATGTGTGTGTGAGAGAGAATGTGTGTGTGAGAGAGAATGTGTGTGAAAGGGAGAATGTGTGTGTGAGAGAGAATGTGTGTGTGTGAGAGAGAATGTGTGTGAAAGGGAGAATGTGTGTGTGAGAGAGAGAATGTGCGAGTGAGAGAGAATGCGTGTGTGTGTGAGAGAGAATGTGCGAGTGAGAGAGAGAATGTGTGTGAGAGAGAGAATGTGTGTGTGAGAGAGAGAATGTGTGTGAGAGAGGGAGAATGTGTGTGTGAGAGAGAGAATGTGTGTGAGAGAGGGCGAATGTGTGTGTGAGAGAGAGAATGTGTGTGAGAGAGAGAGAATGTGTGTGTCAGAGAGAATGCGTGTGTGTGAGAGAGAATGTGTGTGTGATAGAGAGAGAATGTGTGAGAGAGAGAGAATGCGTGTGCGTGTGAGAGAGAGAGAATGCGTGTGTGACAGAGAATGCGTGTGCGTGTGAGAGAGAGAGAATGCATGAGTAAGAGAGAGAATGCGTGTATGAGAGAGAGAGAATGCATGTGAGAGAGAGAGAATGCGTGTGTGACAGAGAATGCGTGTGCGTGTGTGTGAGAGAGAATGCATGTGCGAGAGAGAGAATGCGTGTGTGCGAGAGAAAATGCGTGTGTGAGAGAGAGAGAATGCATGTCTTGAGAGAGAGAATGCGTGTGTGAGAGAGAGAGAGAATGCGTGTGTGCGAGAGAGATTGCGTGTGTGAGAGAGAGATAATGCGTGTG
This sequence comes from Chiloscyllium plagiosum, assembly GCF_037043375.1. NCBI lineage: Eukaryota > Metazoa > Chordata > Chondrichthyes > Orectolobiformes > Hemiscylliidae > Chiloscyllium > Chiloscyllium plagiosum. Next base: position 93,310,665 of record NW_028270156.1, on the reverse strand, counting down.
TGAGAGAGAATGTGTGTGAGAGAGAGAATGCATTTTTGTGTGAGAGAGAGAGAATGCGTGTGTGACAGAGAATGCGTGTGCGTGTGAAAGAGAGAGAATGCATGTGTGAGAGAGAGAGAATGCGTGTGCGAGAGAGAGAATGCGTGTGTGAGAGAGAGAGAATGCGTGTCTGAGAGTGAGAATGCGTGTGTGAGAGAGAGAGAGAATGCGTGTGTGCGAGAGAGAGAATGCGTGCGTGAGAGAGAGAATGAGTGTGAGAGAGAGAATTAGTGTGCAAGAGAGCGAATGCGTCCATGAGAGAGAGAGGATTCGTGCATGTGAGAGAGAATGCATGTGTGAGAGAGAATGCGTGTGTGAGAGAGAGAGAATGTGTGTGTGAGAGAGAGAGAATGTGTGTGTTAGAGAGAATGTGTATGTGAGAGAGAGAGAATGCGTGTGTGAGAGAGAGAATGTGTGTGAGAGAGAGAATGCGTGTGTCAGAGAGAATGCGTGTGTGAGAGAGAGAATGTGTGTGTGAGAGAGAATGCGTGTGTGCAAGAGAGAGAAAATGCGTGTTAGAGAGAGAGAGAATGCGTGTGAGAGAGAGAGAGAATGTGAGAGAGAGAGAGAATGCGTGTGAGAGAGAGAGAATGCGTGTGTGAGAGAGAGAGAAAATGCGTGTGAGAGAGAGAGAGAATGTGTGTGTGAGAGAGAATGTGCGTGTGAGAGAGAGAATGTTTGTGTGTGTCTGAGAGAGAATGTGTGAGAGAGAGAATGTGTGTGTGTGTGAGAGAGAGAATGTGTGTGTGAGAGAGAATGCGTGTGTGAGAGAGAGAATGTGTGTGTGAGAGAGAATGCGTGTGTGAGAGAGAATGCGTGTGAGAGAGAGAGAGAATGTGTGTGAGAGAGTGAATGCGTGTGTGCAAGAGAGAGAGAATGCGTGTGTGAGAGAGAGAGAGAGAATACGTGAGAGAGAGAATGCGTGTGTGAGAGAGAGAATGTGTGTGTGAGAGAGAGAGAATGTGTGTGTTAGAGAGAATGCGTATGTGAGAGAGAGAGAATGCGTGTGTGAGAGAGAGAATGTGTGTGAGAGAGAGAGGATTCGTGCATGTGAGAGAGAATGCATGTGTGAGACAGAATGCGTGTGTGAGAGAGAGAGAATATGTGTGTGAGAGAGAGAGAATGTGTGTGTTAGAGAGAATGCGTATGTGAGAGAGAGAGAATGCGTGTGTGAGAGAGAGAATGTGTGTGAGAGAGAGAATGCGTGTGTCAGAGAGAATGCGTGTGTGAGAGAGAGAATGTGTGTGTGAGAGAGAATGCGTGTGTGCAAGAGAGAGAAAATGCGTGTTAGAGAGAGAGAGAGAGAATGCGTGTGAGAGAGAGAGAGAATGTGAGAGAGAGAGAGAATGCGTGTGAGAGAGAGAGATTGTGTGTGAGAGAGAGAATGTGTGTGTGAGAGAGAGAATGTGTGTGTGAGAGAATGTGTGTGTGAGAGAGAATGTGTGTGTGTGTGAGAGAATGTGTGTGAAAGGGAGAATGTGTGTGTGAGAGAGAATGTGTGTGTGTGAGAGAGAATGTGTGTGATAGGGAGAATGTGTGTGTGAGAGACAGAATGTGCGAGTGAGAGAGAATGCGTGTGTGTGAGAGAGAGAATGTGCGAGTGAGAGAGAGAATGTGTGTGAGAGAGAGAATGTGTGTGTGAGAGAGAGAATGTGTGTGAGAGAGGGAGAATGTGTGTGTGAGAGAGAGAATGTGTGTGAGAGAGGGCGAATGTGTGTGTGAGAGAGAGAATGTGTGTGAGAGAGAGAGAATGTGTGTGTCAGAGAGAATGCGTGTGTGTGAGAGAGAATGTGTGTGTGATAGAGAGAGAATGTGTGAGAGAGAGAGAATGCGTGTGCGTGTGAGAGAGAGAGAATGCGTGTGTGACAGAGAATGCGTGTGCGTGTGAGAGAGAGAGAATGCATGAGTAAGAGAGAGAATGCGTGTATGAGAGAGAGAGAATGCATGTGAGAGAGAGAGAATGCGTGTGTGACAGAGAATGCGTGTGCGTGTGTGTGAGAGAGAATGCATGTGCGAGAGAGAGAATGCGTGTGCGCGAGAGAAAATGCGTGTGTGAGAGAGAGAGAATGCATGTCTTGAGAGAGAGAATGCGTGTGTGAGAGAGAGAGAGAATGCGTGTGTGCGAGAGAGATTGCGTGTGTGAGAGAGAGAATGCATTTTTGTGTGAGAGAGAGAGAATGCGTGTGTGACAGAGAATGCGTGTGCGTGTGAAAGAGAGAGAATGCGTGTGTGAGAGAGAGAGAGAGAATACTTGAGAGAGAGAATGCGTGTGTGAGAGAGAGAATGTGTGTGTGAGAGAGAATGTGTGTGTTAGAGAGAATGCATATGTGAGAGAGAGAGAATGCGTGTGTGAGAGAGAGAATGTGTGTGAGAGAGAGAGGATTCGTGCATGTGAGAGAGAATGCATGTGTGAGAGAGAATGCGTGTGAGAGAGAGAGAATGTGTGTGTGAGAGAGAGAGAATGTGTGTGTTAGAGAGAATGCGTATGTGAGAGAGAGAGAATGCGTGTGTGAGAGAGAGAATGTGTGTGAGAGAGAGAATGCGTGTGTCAGAGAGAATGCGTGTGTGAGAGAGAGAATGTGTGTGTGAGAGAGAATGCGTGTGTGCAAGAGAGAGAAAATGCGTGTTAGAGAGAGAGAGAGAATGCGTGAGAGAGAGAGAGAGAATGTGAGAGAGAGAGAGAGAATGCGTGTGAGAGAGAGAGAATGCGTGTGTGAGAGAGAGAGAAAATGCGTGTGAGAGAGAGAGAGAATGTGTGTGTGAGAGAGAATGTGCGTGTGAGAGAGAGAATGTTTGTGTGTGTCTGAGAGAGAATGTGTGAGAGAGAGAATGTGTGTGTGTGTGAGAGAGAGAATGTGTGTGTGAGAGAGAATGCGTGTGTGAGAGAGAGAATGTGTGTGTGAGAGAGAATGCGTGTGTGAGAGAGAATGCGTGTGAGAGAGAGAGAGAATGTGTGTGAGAGAGTGAATGCGTGTGTGCAAGAGAGAGAGAATGCGTGTGTGTGAGAGAGAGAGAGAATACGTGAGAGAGAGAATGCGTGTGTGAGAGAGAGAATGTGTGTGTGAGAGAGAGAGAATGTGTGTGTTAGAGAGAATGCGTATGTGAGAGAGAGAGAATGCGTGTGTGAGAGAGAGAATGTGTGTGAGAGAGAGAGGATTCGTGCATGTGAGAGAGAATGCATGTGTGAGAGAGAATGCGTGTGTGAGAGAGAGAGAATGTGTGTGTGAGAGAGAGAGAATGTGTGTGTTAGAGAGAATGCGTATGTGAGAGAGAGAGAATGCGTGTGTGAGAGAGAGAATGTGTGTGAGAGAGAGAATGCGTGTGTCAGAGAGAATGCGTGTGTGAGAGAGAGAATGTGTGTGTGAGAGAGAATGCGTGTGTGCAAGAGAGAGAAAATGCCTGTTAGAGAGAGAGAGAGAATGCGTGTGAGAGAGAGAGAGAATGTGAGAGAGAGAGAGAGAATGCGTGTGAGAGAGAGAGAATGCGTGTGAGAGAGAGAGAATGCGTGTGTGAGAGAGAGAGAAAATGCGTGTGAGAGAGAGAGAGAATGTGTGTGTGAGAGAGAATGTGCGTGTGAGAGAGAGAATGTTTGTGTGTGTCTGAGAGAGAATGTGTGAGAGAGAGAATGTGTGTGTGTGTGAGAGAGAGAATGTGTGTGTGAGAGAGAATGCGTGTGTGTGAGAGAGAATGTGTGTGTGAGAGAGAATGCGTGTGTGAGAGAGAATGCGTGTGAGAGAGAGAGAGAATGTGTGTGAGAGAGTGAATGCGTGTGTGCAAGAGAGAGAGAATGCGTGTGTGAGAGAGAGAGAGAGAATACGTGAGAGAGAGAATGCGTGTGTGAGAGAGAGAATGTGTGTGTGAGAGAGAGAGAATGTTTGTGAGAGAGAGAATGCGTGCGTGTGAGAGAGAGAATGAGTGTGTGTGACAGAGAATGCGTGTGTGAGAGAGAATGTGTGTGTGAGGGAGAGAATGCGTGTGCGTGTGAGAGAGTGAATGAGTGTGTGTGAGAGAGACAATGGGTGTGTGCGAGAGAGAATGCGTGTGCGTGTGAGAGAGAGAATGAGTGTGTGTGACAGAGAATGCGTGTGTGAGAGAGAATGTGTGTGTGAGGGAGAGTATGCGTGTGCGTGTGAGAGAGTGAATGAGTGTGTGTGAGAGAGACAATGTGTGTGTGCGAGAGAGAATGCGTGTGCGTGTGAGAGAGAGAATGAGTGTGTGTGACAGAGAATGCGTGTGTGAGAGAGAATGTGTGTGTGTGTGAGAGAATGCGTGTGTGTGAGAGAGAGAGAATGAGTGTGTGAGAGAGAGAGGATTCGTGCATGTGAGAGAGAATACGTGTGTGAGAGAGAATGCGTGTGTGAGAGAGAGAGAATGTGTGTGTGAGAGAGAGAGAATGTGTGTGTTAGAGAGAATGCGTATGTGAGAGAGAGAGAATGCGTGTGTGAGAGATGGAATGTGTGTGAGAGAGAGAATGCGTGTGCGAGAGAGAGAATGCGTGTGTGTGAGAGAGATAATGCGTGTGTGAGAGAGAGAATGTGTGTGAGAGAGAGAATGCGCGTGAGAGAGAGAATGCGAATGCGTGTGAGAGAGAGAGAATGTGTGTGACAGAGAGAGAATGCGTGTGCGAGAGAGAGAATGTGTGTGTGAGAGAGAGAATGTGTGTGTGAGAGAGAGAATGTGTGTGAGAGAGAGAATGTGTGTGTGAGAGAGAGAATGTGTGTGTGTGTGGGAGAGAGAATGTGTGTGTGAGAGAGAGAATATGTGTGTGAGAGATAGAATGTGTGTGAGAGAGAATGTGTGTGAGAAAGAGAATGCGTGTGTGAGAAAGAGAATGCGAGTGTGTGAGAGAGAATGTGTATGTGTGACAGAATGCGTGTGTGAGAGAGAGAGAGAATGTGTGTGTGAGAGAGAGACAATGCGAGTGAGAGAGAGAATGCGTATGTGCGAGAGAGAATGCGTGTGTGTGACAGAGAATGTGTGTGTGAGAGAGAATGTGTGTCAGAGAGAGAGAGAATGTGTGTGAGTGAGAGAATGCGTGTGTGCAAGAGAGGGAGAATGCGTGTGTGTGAGAGAGAGAGAATGTGTGAGAGAGAGAGAGAATGCGTGTGTGCGAGTGAGAGAGAATGCGTGTGTGTGAGAGAGAGCGAATGTGTGTGAGAGAGAGAGAATGCGTGTGTGCGAGTGAGAGAGAGAATGCGTGTGTGCGAGAGAGAATGTGTGTGAGAGAGAATGTGTGTGTGAGAGAGAATGCGTGTGTGAGAGAGAATGTGTGTGTGAGAGAGAATGTGTGTGTGAGAGAGAATGTGTGTGTGAGAGAGAATGCGTGTGTTAGAGAGAATGTGTGTGTGAGAGAATGTGTGTGTGAGAGAGAATGCGTGTGTGAGAGAGAGATTGTGTGTGAGAGAGAGAATGTGTGTGTGAGAGAGAGAATGTGTGTGTGAGAGAATGTGTGTGTGAGAGAGAATGTGTGTGTGTTTGAGAGAATGTGTGTGAAAGGGAGAATGTGTGTGTGAGAGAGAATGTGTGTGTGTGAGAGAGAATGTGTGTGAAAGGGAGAATGTGTGTGTGAGAGAGAGAATGTGCGAGTGAGAGAGAATGCGTGTGTGTGAGAGAGAGAATGTGCGAGTGAGAGAGAGAATGTGTGTGAGAGAGAGAATGTGTGTGTGAGAGAGAGAATGTGTGTGAGAGAGGGAGAATGTGTGTGTGAGAGAGAGAATGTGTGTGAGAGAGGCAGAATGTGTGTGTGAGAGAGAGAATGTGTGTGAGAGAGAGAGAATGTGTGTGTCAGAGAGAATGCGTGTGTGTGAGAGAGAATGTGTGTGTGATAGAGAGAGAATGTGTGAGAGAGAGAGAATGCGTGTGCGTGTGAGAGAGAGAGAATGCGTGTGTGACAGAGAATGCGTGTGCGTGTGAGAGAGACAGAATGCATGAGTAAGAGAGAGAATGCGTGTGTGAGAGAGAGAGAATGCATGTGAGAGAGAGAGAATGAGTGTGTGACAGAGAATGCGTGTGCGTGTGTGTGAGAGAGAATGCATGTGCGAGAGAGAGAATGCGTGTGTGCGAGAGAAAATGCGTGTGTGAGAGAGAGAGAATGCATGTCTTGAGAGAGAGAATGCGTGTGTGAGAGAGAGAGAGAATGCGTGTGTGCGAGAGAGATTGCGTGTGTGAGAGAGAGATAATGCGTGTGTGAGAGAGAATGTGTGTGAGAGAGAGAATGCATTTTTGTGTGAGAGAGAGAGAATGCGTGTGTGACAGAGAATGCGTGTGCGTGTGAAAGAGAGAGAATGCATGTGTGAGAGAGAGAGAATGCGTGTGCGAGAGAGAGAATGCGTGTGTGAGAGAGAGAGAATGCGTGTCTGAGAGTGAGAATGCGTGTGTGAGAGAGAGAGAGAATGCGTGTGTGCGAGAGAGAGAATGCGTGCGTGAGAGAGAGAATGAGTGTGAGAGAGAGAATTAGTGTGCAAGAGAGCGAATGCGTGCGTGAGAGAGAGAGGATTCGTGCATGTGAGAGAGAATGCATGTGTGAGAGAGAATGCGTGTGTGAGAGAGAGAGAATGTGTGTGTGAGAGAGAGAGAATGTGTGTGTTAGAGAGAATGCGTATGTGAGAGAGAGAGAATGCGTGTGTGAGAGAGAGAATGTGTGTGAGAGAGAGAATGCGTGTGTCAGAGAGAATGCGTGTGTGAGAGAGAGAATGTGTGTGTGAGAGAGAATGCGTGTGTGCAAGAGAGAGAAAATGCGTGTTAGAGAGAGAGAGAGAATGCGTGTGAGAGAGAGAGAATGTGAGAGAGAGAGAGAATGCGTGTGAGAGAGAGAGAATGCGTGTGTGAGAGAGAGAGAAAATGCGTGTGAGAGAGAGAGAGAATGTGTGTGTGAGAGAGAATGTGCGTGTGAGAGAGAGAATGTTTGTGTGTGTCTGAGAGAGAATGTGTGAGAGAGAGAATGTGTGTGTGTGTGAGAGAGAATGTGTGTGTGAGAGAGAATGCGTGTGTGTGAGAGAGAATGTGTGTGTGAGAGAGAATGCGTGTGTGAGAGAGAATGCGTGTGAGAGAGAGAGAGAATGTGTGTGAGAGAGTGAATGCGTGTGTGCAAGAGAGAGAGAATGCGTGTGTGAGAGAGAGAGAGAGAATACTTGAGAGAGAGAATGCGTGTGTGAGAGAGAGAATGTGTGTGTGAGAGAGAATGTGTGTGTTAGAGAGAATGCATATGTGAGAGAGAGAGAATGCGTGTGTGAGAGAGAGAATGTGTGTGAGAGAGAGAGGATTCGTGCATGTGAGAGAGAATGCATGTGTGAGAGAGAATGCGTGTGAGAGAGAGAGAATGTGTGTGTGAGAGAGAGAGAATGTGTGTGTTAGAGAGAATGCGTATGTGAGAGAGAGAGAATGCGTGTGTGAGAGAGAGAATGTGTGTGAGAGAGAGAATGCGTGTGTCAGAGAGAATGCGTGTGTGAGAGAGAGAATGTGTGTGTGAGAGAGAATGCGTGTGTGCAAGAGAGAGAAAATGCGTGTTAGAGAGAGAGAGAGAGAATGCGTGTGAGAGAGAGAGAATGTGAGAGAGAGAGAGAATACGTGTGAGAGAGAGAGAATGCGTGTGAGAGAGAGAGAATGCGTGTGTGAGAGAGAGAGAAAATGCGTGTGAGAGAGAGAGAGAATGTGTGTGTGAGAGAGAATGTGCGTGTGAGAGAGAGAATGTTTGTGTGTGTCTGAGAGAGAATGTGTGAGAGAGAGAATGTGTGTGTGTGTGAGAGAGAGAATGTGTGTGTGAGAGAGAATGCGTGTGTGAGAGAGCGATTGTGTGTGAGAGAGAGAATGTGTGTGTGAGAGAGAGAATGTGTGTGTGAGAGAATGTGTGTGTGAGAGAGAATGTGTGTGTGAGAGAGAATGTGTGTGAAAGGGAGAATGTGTGTGTGAGAGAGAATGTGTGTGTGTGAGAGAGAATGTGTGTGAAAGGGAGAATGTGTGTGTGAGAGAGAATGTGTGTGTGAGAGAGAGAGAATGTGTGTGTTAGAGAGAATGCGTATGTGGGAGAGAGAGAATGCGTGTGTGAGAGAGAGAATGTGTGTGAGAGAGAGAATGCGTGTGTCAGAGAGAATGCGTGTGTGAGAGAGAGAATGTGTGTGTGAGAGAGAATGCGTGTGTGCAAGAGAGAGAAAATGCGTGTTAGAGAGAGAGAGAGAGAATGCGTGTGAGAGAGAGAGAGAGAATGTGAGAGAGAGAGAGAATGCGTGTGAGAGAGAGAATGCGTGTGTGAGAGAGAGAGAGTGCGTGTGTGAGAGAGAGAATGAGTGCGTGAGAGAGAGAATGAGTGAGAGAGAGAATTAGTGTGCAAGAGAGCGAATGCGTGTGTGAGAGAGAGAGGATTCGTGCATGTGAGTGAGAATGCATGTGTGAGAGAGAATGCATGTGTGAGAGAGAGAGAATGTGTGTGTGAGAGAGAGAGAATGTGTGTGTGAGAGAGAATGCGTATGTGAAAGAGAGAGAATGCGTGTGTGAGAGAGAGAATGTGTGTGAGAGAGAGAATGCGTGTGTCAGGGAGAATGCGTGTGTGAGAGAGAGAATGTGTGTGTGAGAGAGAATGCGTGTGTGCAAGAGAGAGAAAATGCGTGTTAGAGAGAGAGAGAATGCGTGTGAGAGAGAGAGAGAGAAGGTGAGAGAGAGAGAGAATGCGTGTGAGAGAGAGAATGCGTGTGTGTGAGAGAGAGAAAATGCGTGTGAGAGAGAGAGAGAATGTGTGTGTGAGAGAGAATGTGCGTGTGAGAGAGAGAATGTGTGTGTGTGTCTGAGAGAGAATGTGTGAGAGAGAGAATGTGTGTGTGTGAGAGAGAGAGAATGTGTGTGTGAGAGAGAATGCGTGTGTGAGAGAGAGAATGTGTGTGTGAGAGAGAATGCGTGTGTGAGAGAGAATACGTGTGAGAGAGAGAGAATGTGTGTGAGAGAGTGAATGCGTGTGTGCAAGAGAGAGAGAATGCGTGTGTGAGAGAGAGAGAGAGAATCCGTGAGAGAGAGAATGCGTGTGTGAGAGAGAGAATGTGTGTGTGTGAGAGAGAGAATGTTTGTGAGAGAGAGAGAATGCGTGTGTGTGAGAGAGAGAATGTGTGTGTGCGAGAGAGAAAGCGTATGCGTGTGAGAGAGAGAATGAGTGTGTGTGAGAGAGAATGCGTGTGTGAGAGAGAATGTGTGTGCGTGTGAGAGAGAGAATGCGTGTGTGAGAGAGAATGTGTGTGTGAGAGAGAGAGAATGTTTGTGAGAGAGAGAGAATGAGTGTGTGTGAGAGAGAGAATGCGTGTGTGTGAGAGAGAGAATGTGTGTGTGAGAGAATGTGTGTGTGCGAGAGAGAGAATGCGTGTGTGCGAGAGAGAGAATGCGTGTGTGAGAGAATGCGTGTGCGTGTGAGACAGAGAATGCGTGTGTGTGAGAGAGAGAGAATGCGTGTGCGAGAGAGAGAATGCGTGTGTGTGAGAGAGATAATGCGTGTGTGAGAGAGAGAATGTGTGTGAGAGAGAGAATGCGCGTGAGAGAGAGAATGCGAATGCGTGTGAGAGAGAGAGAATGTGTGTGAGAGAGAGAGAATGCGTGTGTGAGAGAGAGAATGTGTGTGTGAGAGAGAGAATGTGTGTGTGAGAGAGAGAATGTGTGTGAGAGAGAGAATGTGTGTGAGAGAGAGAGAATGTGTGTGTGTGGGAGAGAGAATGTGTGTGTGAGAGAGAGAATATGTGTGTGAGAGATAGAATGTGTGTGAGAGAGAATGTGTGTGAGAAAGAAAATGCGTGTGTGAGAAAGAGAATGCGTGTGTGTGAGAGAGAATGTGTGTGTGTGACAGAATGCGTGTGTGAGAGAGAGAGTGTGTGTGTGAGAGCGAGAGAGAATGTGTGTGTGAGAGAGAGAGAATGCGAGTGAGAGAGAGAATGCGTCTGTGCGAGAGAGAATGCGTGTGTGTGAGAGAGAATGTGTGTGTGTGAGAGAATGTGTGTCAGAGAGAGTGAGAATGTGTGTGAGAGAGAGAATGTGTGAGAGAGAGAGAGAATGCGTGTGTGCGAGTGAGAGAGAATGCGTGTGTGTGAGAGAGAGAGAATGTGTGTGTGAGAGAGAGAATGCGTGTGTGAGAGAGAGAATATGTGTGTGAGAGAGAATGTGTGTGTGAGAGAGAATGCGTGTGTGAGAGAGAATGTGTGTGTGAGAGAGAATGTGTGTGTGAGAGAGAGAATGTGTGTGTGAGAGAGAATGTGTGTGTGAGAGAGAATGCGTGTGTTAGAGAGAATGTGTGTGTGTGAGAATGTGTGTGAGAGAGAGAATGCGTGTGTGAGAGAGAGATTGTGTGTGAGAGAGAGAATGTGTGTGTGAGAGAGAGAATGTGTGTGTGAGAGAATGTGTGTGTGAGAGAGAATGTGTGTGTGTGAGAGAGAATGTGTGTGAAAGGGAGAATGTGTGTGTGAGAGAGAATGTGTGTGTGTGAGAGAGAATGTGTGTGAAAGGGAGAATGTGTGTGTGAGAGAGAATGTGCGAGTGAGAGAGAATGCGTGTGTGTGAGAGAGAGAATGTGCGAGTGAGAGAGAGAATGTGTGTGAGAGAGAGAATGTGTGTGTGAGAGAGAGAATGTGTGTGAGAGAGGGAGAATGTGTGTGTGAGAGAGAGAATGTGTGTGAGAAAGAGAATGCGTGTGTGAGAAAGAGAATGCGTGTGTGTGAGAGAGAATGTGTGTGTGTGACAGAATGCGTGTGTGTGAGAGAGAGTGTGTGTGTGAGAGCGAGAGAGAATGTGTGTGTGAGAGAGAGAGAATGCGAGTGAGAGAGAGAATGCGTCTGTGCGAGAGAGAATGCGTGTGTGTGAGAGAGAGAATGTGTGTGAGAGAGAGAATGTGTGTGAGAGAGAGAGAATGTGTGTGTGTGGGAGAGAGAATGTGTGTGTGAGAGAGAGAATATGTGTGTGAGAGATAGAATGTGTGTGAGAGAGAATGTGTGTGAGAAAGAGAATGCGTGTGTGAGAAAGAGAATGCGTGTGTGTGAGAGAGAATGTGTGTGTGTGACAGAATGCGTGTGTGAGAGAGAGAGTGTGTGTGTGAGAGCGAGAGAGAATGTGTGTGTGTGAGAGAGAGAATGCGAGTGAGAGAGAGAATGCGTCTGTGCGAGAGAGAATGCGTGTGTGTGAGAGAGAATGTGTGTGTGTGAGAGAATGTGTGTCAGAGAGAGAGAGAATGTGTGAGACAGAGAGAATGCGTGTGTGCAAGAGAGGGAGAATGCGTGTATATGAGAGAGAGAGAATGTGTGAGAGAGAGAGAGAATGCGTGTGTGCGAGTGAGAGAGAATGCGTGTGTGTGAGAGAGAGAGAATGTGTGTGTGTGAGAGAGAATGCGTGTGTGCGAGTGAGAGAGAGAATGCGTGTGTGCGAGAGAGAATGTGTGTGAGAGAGAATGTGTGTGTGAGAGAGAATGCGTGTGTGAGAGAGAATGTGTGTGTGAGAGAGAATGTGTGTGTGAGAGAGAGAATGTGTGTGTGAGAGAGAATGTGTGTGTGAGAGAGAATGCGTGTGTTAGAGAGAATGTGTGTGTGAGAGAATGTATGTGTGAGAGAGAATGCGTGTGTGAGAGAGCGATTGTGTGTGAGAGAGAGAATGTGTGTGTGAGAGAGAGAATGTGTGTGTGAGAGAATGTGTGTGTGAGAGAGAATGTGTGTGTGAGAGAGAATGTGTGTGAAAGGGAGAATGTGTGTGTGAGAGAGAATGTGTGTGTGTGAGAGAGAATGTGTGTGAAAGGGAGAATGTGTGTGTGAGAGAGAATGTGTGTGTGAGAGAGAGAGAATGTGTGTGTTAGAGAGAATGCGTATGTGGGAGAGAGAGAATGCGTGTGTGAGACAGAGAATGTGTGTGAGAGAGAGAATGCGTGTGTCAGAGAGAATGCGTGTGTGAGAGAGAGAATGTGTGTGTGAGAGAGAATGCGTGTGTGCAAGAGAGAGAAAATGCGTGTTAGAGAGAGAGAGAGAGAATGCGTGTGAGAGAGAGAGAGAGAATGTGAGAGAGAGAGAGAATGCGTGTGAGAGAGAGAATGCGTGTGTGAGAGAGAGAGAGTGCGTGTGTGAGAGAGAGAATGCGTGCGTGAGAGAGAATGCGTGTGTGAGAGAGAGAATGTGTGTGTGAGAGAGAATGCGTGTGTGAGAGAGAGAGGATTCGTGCATGTGAGTGAGAATGCATGTGTGAGAGAGAATGCATGTGTGAGAGAGAGAGAATGTGTGTGTGAGAGAGAGAGAATGTGTGTGTGAGAGAGAATGCGTATGTGAAAGAGAGAGAATGCGTGTGTGAGAGAGAGAATGTGTGTGTGTGAGAGAGAGAATGTTTGTGAGAGAGAGAGAATGCGTGTGTGTGAGAGAGAGAATGTGTGTGTGCGAGAGAGAAAGCGTATGCGTGTGAGAGAGAGAATGAGTGTGTGTGAGAGAGAATGCGTGTGTGAGAGAGAATGTGTGTGCGTGTGAGAGAGAGAATGCGTGTGTGAGAGAGAATGTGTGTGTGAGAGAGAGAGAATGTTTGTGAGAGAGAGAGAATGAGTGTGTGTGAGAGAGAGAATGTGTGTGTGAGAGAATGTGTGTGTGCGAGAGAGAGAATGCGTGTGTGCGAGAGAGAGAATGCGTGTGTGAGAGAATGCGTGTGCGTGTGAGACAGAGAATGCGTGTGTGTGAGAGAGAGAGAATGCGTGTGCGAGAGAGAGAATGCGTGTGTGTGAGAGAGATAATGCGTGTGTGAGAGAGAGAATGTGTGTGAGAGAGAGAATGCGCGTGAGAGAGAGAATGCGAATGCGTGTGAGAGAGAGAGAATGTGTGTGAGAGAGAGAGAATGCGTGTGTGAGAGAGAGAATGTGTGTGTGAGAGAGAGAATGTGTGTGTGAGAGAGAGAATGTGTGTGAGAGAGAGAATGTGTGTGAGAGAGAGAGAATGTGTGTGTGTGGGAGAGAGAATGTGTGTGTGAGAGAGAGAATATGTGTGTGAGAGATAGAATGTGTGTGTGAGAGAGAATGCGTGTGTGCAAGAGAGAGAAAATGCGTGTTAGAGAGAGAGAGAATGCGTGTGAGAGAGAGAGAGAGAGAATGTGAGAGAGAGAGAGAATGCGTGTGAGAGAGAGAATGCGTGTGTGAGAGAGAGAGAAAATGCGTGTGAGAGAGAGAGAGAATGTGTGTGTGAGAGAGAATGTGCGTGTGAGAGAGAGAATGTGTGTGTGTGTCTGAGAGAGAATGTGTGAGAGAGAGAATGTGTGTGTGTGAGAGAGAGAGAATGTGTGTGTGAGAGAGAATGCGTGTGTGAGAGAGAGAATGTGTGTGTGAGAGAGAATGCGTGTGTGAGAGAGAATACGTGTGAGAGAGAGAGAATGTGTGTGAGAGAGTGAATGCGTGTGTGCAAGAGAGAGAGAATGCGTGTGTGAGAGAGAGAGAGAGAATCCGTGAGAGAGAGAATGCGTGTGTGAGAGAGAGAATGTGTGTGTGTGAGAGAGAGAATGTTTGTGAGAGAGAGAGAATGCGTGTGTGTGAGAGAGAGAATGTGTGTGTGCGAGAGAGAAAGCGTATGCGTGTGAGAGAGAGAATGAGTGTGTGTGAGAGAGAATGCGTGTGTGAGAGAGAATGTGTGTGCGTGTGAGAGAGAGAATGCGTGTGTGAGAGAGAATGTGTGTGTGAGAGAGAGAGAATGTTTGTGAGAGAGAGAGAATGAGTGTGTGTGAGAGAGAGAATGTGTGTGTGAGAGAATGTGTGTGTGCGAGAGAGAGAATGCGTGTGTGCGAGAGAGAGAATGCGTGTGTGAGAGAATGCGTGTGCGTGTGAGACAGAGAATGCGTGTGTGTGAGAGAGAGAGAATGCGTGTGCGAGAGAGAGAATGCGTGTGTGTGAGAGAGATAATGCGTGTGTGAGAGAGAGAATGTGTGTGAGAGAGAGAATGCGCGTGAGAGAGAGAATGCGAATGCGTGTGAGAGAGAGAGAATGTGTGTGAGAGAGAGAGAATGCGTGTGTGAGAGAGAGAATGTGTGTGTGAGAGAGAGAATGTGTGTGTGAGAGAGAGAATGTGTGTGAGAGAGAGAATGTGTGTGAGAGAGAGAGAATGTGTGTGTGTGGGAGAGAGAATGTGTGTGTGAGAGAGAGAATATGTGTGTGAGAGATAGAAAGTGTGTGAGAGAGAATGTGTGTGAGAAAGAAAATGCGTGTGTGAGAAAGAGAATGCGTGTGTGTGAGAGAGAATGTGTGTGTGTGACAGAATGCGTGTGTGAGAGAGAGAGTGTGTGTGTGAGAGCGAGAGAGAATGTGTGTGTGAGAGAGAGAGAATGCGAGTGAGAGAGAGAATGCGTCTGTGCGAGAGAGAATGCGTGTGTGTGAGAGAGAATGTGTGTGTGTGAGAGAATGTGTGTCAGAGAGAGAGAGAATGTGTGTGAGAGAAAGAATGTGTGAGAGAGAGAGAGAATGCGTGTGTGCGAGTGAGAGAGAATGCGTGTGTGTGAGAGAGAGAGAATGTGTGTGTGAGAGAGAGAATGCGTGTGTGAGAGAGAGAATATGTGTGTGAGAGAGAATGTGTGTGTGAGAGAGAATGCGTGTGTGAGAGAGAATGTGTGTGTGAGAGAGAATGTGTGTGTGAGAGAGAGAATGTGTGTGTGAGAGAGAATGTGTGTGTGAGAGAGAATGCGTGTGTTAGAGAGAATGTGTGTGTGTGAGAATGTGTGTGAGAGAGAGAATGCGTGTGTGAGAGAGAGATTGTGTGTGAGAGAGAGAATGTGTGTGTGAGAGAGAGAATGTGTGTGTGAGAGAATGTGTGTGTGAGAGAGAATGTGTGTGTGTGAGAGAGAATGTGTGTGAAAGGGAGAATGTGTGTGTGAGAGAGAATGTGTGTGTGTGAGAGAGAATGTGTGTGAAAGGGAGAATGTGTGTGTGAGAGAGAATGTGCGAGTGAGAGAGAATGCGTGTGTGTGAGAGAGAGAATGTGCGAGTGAGAGAGAGAATGTGTGTGAGAGAGAGAATGTGTGTGTGAGAGAGAGAATGTGTGTGAGAGAGGGAGAATGTGTGTGTGAGAGAGAGAATGTGTGTGAGAAAGAGAATGCGTGTGTGAGAAAGAGAATGCGTGTGTGTGAGAGAGAATGTGTGTGTGTGACAGAATGCATGTGTGTGAGAGAGAGTGTGTGTGTGAGAGCGAGAGAGAATGTGTGTGTGAGAGAGAGAGAATGCGAGTGAGAGAGAGAATGCGTCTGTGCGAGAGAGAATGCGTGTGTGTGAGAGAGAATGTGTGTGTGAGAGAGAATGTGTGTCAGAGAGAGAGAGAATGTGTGTGAGAGAGAGAATGCGTGTGTGCAAGAGAGGGAGAATGCGTGTGTGTGAGAGAGAGAGAATGTGTGAGAGAGAGAGAGAATGCGTGTGTGCGAGTGAGAGAGAATGCGTGTGTGTGAGAGAGAGAGAATGTGTGTGTGAGAGAGAGAATGCGTGTGTGCGAGTGAGAGAGAGAATGCGTGTGTGCGAGAGAGAATGTGTGTGAGAGAGAATGTGTGTGTGAGAGAGAATGCGTGTGTGAGAGAGAATGTGTGTGTGAGAGAGAATGTGTGTGTGAGAGAGAGAATGTGTGTGTGAGAGAGAATGTGTGTGTGAGAGAGAATGCGTGTGTTAGAGAGAATGTGTGTGTGAGAGAATGTGTGTGTGAGAGAGAATGCGTGTGTGAGAGAGAGATTGTGTGTGTGAGAGAGAATGTGTGTGAAAGGGAGAATGTGTGTTTGAGAGAGAATGTGCGAGTGAGAGAGAATGCGTGTGTGTGAGAGAGAGAATGTGCGAGTGAGAGGGAGAATGTGTGTGTGAGAGAGAATGTGTGTGTGTGAGAGAGAATGTGTGTGAAAGGGAGAATGTGTGTGTGAGAGAGAATGTGTGTGTGAGAGAGAGAGAATGTGTGTGTTAGAGAGAATGCGTATGTGAGAGAGAGAGAATGCGTGTGTGAGAGAGAGAATGTGTGTGAGAGAGAGAATGCGTGTGTCAGAGAGAATGCGTGTGTGAGAGAGAGAATGTGTGTGTGAGAGAGAATGCGTGTGTGCAAGAGAGAGAAAATGCCTGTTAGAGAGAGAGAGAGAGAATGCGTGTGAGAGAGAGAGAGAGAATGTGAGAGAGAGAGAGAATGCGTGTGAGAGAGAGAATGCGTGTGTGAGAGAGAGAGAAAATGCGTGTGAGAGAGAGAGAGAATGTGTGTGTGAGAGAGAATGTGCGTGTGAGAGAGAGAATGTGTGTGTGTGTCTGAGAGAGAATGTGTGAGAGAGAGAATGTGTGTGTGTGAGAGAGAGAGAATGTGTGTGTGAGAGAGAATGCGTGTGTGAGAGAGAGAATGTGTGTGTGAGAGAGAATGCGTGTGTGAGAGAGAATACGTGTGAGAGAGAGAGAATGTGTGTGAGAGAGTGAATGCGTGTGTGCAAGAGAGAGAGAATGCGTGTGTGTGAGAGAGAGAGAGAATCCGTGAGAGAGAGAATGCGTGTGTGAGAGAGAGAATGTGTGTGTGTGAGAGAGAGAATGTTTGTGAGAGAGAGAGAATGCGTGTGTGTGAGAGAGAGAATGTGTGTGTGCGAGAGAGAATGCGTATGCGTGTGAGAGAGAGAATGAGTGTGTGTGAGAGAGAATGCGTGTGTGAGAGAGAATGTGTGTGCGTGTGAGAGAGAGAATGCGTGTGTGAGAGAGAATGTGTGTGTGAGAGAGAGAGAATGTTTGTGAGAGAGAGAGAATGAGTGTGTGTGAGAGAGAGAATGCGTGTGTGTGAGAGAGAGAATGTGTGTGTGAGAGAATGTGTGTGTGCGAGAGAGAGAATGCGTGTGTGCGAGAGAGAGAATGCGTGTGTGAGAGAATGCGTGTGCGTGTGAGACAGAGAATGCGTGTGTGTGAGAGAGAGAGAATGCGTGTGCGAGAGAGAGAATGCGTGTGTGTGAGAGAGATAATGCGTGTGTGAGAGAGAGAATGTGTGTGAGAGAGAGAATGCGCGTGAGAGAGAGAATGCGAATGCGTGTGAGAGAGAGAGAATGTGTGTGAGAGAGAGAGAATGCGTGTGTGAGAGAGAGAATGTGTGTGTGAGAGAATGTGTGTGTGAGAGAGAATGCGTGTGTGAGAGAGAATGTGTGTGTGAGAGAGAATGTGTGTGTGAGAGAGAGAATGTGTGTGTGAGAGAGAATGTGTGTGTGAGAGAGAATGTGTGTGTGAGAGAGAGAATGTGTGTGTGAGAGAGAATGTGTGTGTGAGAGAGAATGCGTGTGTTAGAGAGAATGTGTGTGTGAGAGAATGTGTGTGTGAGAGAGAATGCGTGTGTGAGAGAGAGATTGTGTGTGTGAGAGAGAATGTGTGTGAAAGGGAGAATGTGTGTTTGAGAGAGAATGTGCGAGTTAGAGAGAATGCGTGTGTGTGAGAGAGAGAATGTGAGAGTGAGAGGGAGAATGTGTGTGTGAGAGAGAATGTGTGTGTGTGAGAGAGAATGTGTGGGAAAGGGAGAATGTGTGTGTGAGAGAGAATGTGTGTGTGAGAGAGAGAGAATGTGTGTGTTAGAGAGAATGCGTATGTGAGAGAGAGAGAATGCGTGTGTGAGAGAGAGAATGTGTGTGAGAGAGAGAATGCGTGTGTCAGAGAGAATGCGTGTGTGAGAGAGAGAATGTGTGTGTGAGAGAGAATGCGTGTGTGCAAGAGAGAGAAAATGCCTGTTAGAGAGAGAGAGAGAGAATGCGTGTGAGAGAGAGAGAGAGAATGTGAGAGAGAGAGAGAATGCGTGTGAGAGAGAGAATGCGTGTGTGAGAGAGAGAGAAAATGCGTGTGAGAGAGAGAGAGAATGTGTGTGTGAGAGAGAATGTGCGTGTGAGAGAGAGAATGTGTGTGTGTGTCTGAGAGAGAATGTGTGAGAGAGAGAATGTGTGTGTGTGAGAGAGAGAGAATGTGTGTGTGAGAGAGAATGCGTGTGTGAGAGAGAGAATGTGTGTGTGAGAGAGAATGCGTGTGTGAGAGAGAATACGTGTGAGAGAGAGAGAATGTGTGTGAGAGAGTGAATGCGTGTGTGCAAGAGAGAGAGAATGCGTGTGTGAGAGAGAGAGAGAGAATCCGTGAGAGAGAGAATGCGTGTGTGAGAGAGAGAATGTGTGTGTGTGAGAGAGAGAATGTTTGTGAGAGAGAGAGAATGCGTGTGTGTGAGAGAGAGAATGTGTGTGTGCGAGAGAGAATGCGTATGCGTGTGAGAGAGAGAATGAGTGTGTGTGAGAGAGAATGCGTGTGTGAGAGAGAATGTGTGTGCGTGTGAGAGAGAGAATGCGTGTGTGAGAGAGAATATGTGTGTGAGAGAGAGAGAATGTTTGTGAGAGAGAGAGAATGAGTGTGTGTGAGAGAGAGAATGCGTGTGTGTGAGAGAGAGAATGTGTGTGTGAGAGAATGTGTGTGTGCGAGAGAGAGAATGCGTGTGTGCGAGAGAGAGAATGCGTGTGTGAGAGAATGCGTGTGCGTGTGAGACAGAGAATGCGTGTGTGTGAGAGAGAGAGAATGCGTGTGCGAGAGAGAGAATGCGTGTGTGTGAGAGAGAGAATGCGCGTGAGAGAGAGAATGCGAATGCGTGTGAGAGAGAGAGAATGTGTGTGAGAGAGAGAGAATGCGTGTGTGAGAGAGAGAATGTGTGTGTGAGAGAGAGAATGTGTGTGTGAGAGAGAGAATGTGTGTGTGAGAGAGAATGTGTGTGAGAGAGAGAGAATGTGTGTGTGTGGGAGAGAGAATGTGTGTGTGAGAGAGAGAATATGTGTGTGAGAGATAGAATGTGTGTGAGAGAGAATGTGTGTGAGAAAGAAAATGCGTGTGTGAGAAAGAGAATGCGTGTGTGTGAGAGAGAATGTGTGTGTGTGACAGAATGCGTGTGTGAGAGAGAGAGTGTGTGTGTGAGAGCGAGAGAGAATGTGTGTGTGAGAGAGAGAGAATGCGAGTGAGAGAGAGAATGCGTCTGTGCGAGAGAGAATGCGTGTGTGTGAGAGAGAGAAAATGCGTGTGAGAGAGAGAGAGAATGTGTGTGTGAGAGAGAATGTGCGTGTGAGAGAGAGAATGTGTGTGTGTGTCTGAGAGAGAATGTGTGAGAGAGAGAATGTGTGTGTGTGAGAGAGAGAGAATGTGTGTGTGAGAGAGAATGCGTGTGTGAGAGAGAGAATGTGTGTGTGAGAGAGAGAGAAAATGCGTGTGAGAGAGAGAGAGAATGTGTGTGTGAGAGAGAATGTGCGTGTGAGAGAGAGAATGTGTGTGTGTGTCTGAGAGAGAATGTGTGAGAGAGAGAATGTGTGTGTGTGAGAGAGAGAGAATGTGTGTGTGAGAGAGAATGCGTGTGTGAGAGAGAGAATGTGTGTGTGAGAGAGAATGCGTGTGTGAGAGAGAGAGAGAATGCGTGTGCGAGAGAGAGAATGCGTGTGTGTGAGAGAGAATACGTGTGAGAGAGAGAGAATGTGTGTGAGAGAGTGAATGCGTGTGTGCAAGAGAGAGAGAATGCGTGTGTGAGAGAGAGAGAGAGAATCCGTGAGAGAGAGAATGCGTGTGTGAGAGAGAGAATGTGTGTGTGTGAGAGAGAGAATGTTTGTGAGAGAGAGAGAATGCGTGTGTGTGAGAGAGAGAATGTGTGTGTGCGAGAGAGAAAGCGTATGCGTGTGAGAGAGAGAATGAGTGTGTGTGAGAGAGAATGCGTGTGTGAGAGAGAATGTGTGTGCGTGTGAGAGAGAGAATGATTGTGTGAGAGAGAATGTGTGTGTGAGAGAGAGAGAATGTTTGTGAGAGAGAGAGAATGAGTGTGTGTGAGAGAGAGAATGCGTGTGTGTGAGAGAGAGAATGTGTGTGTGAGAGAATGTGTGTGTGCGAGAGAGAGAATGCGTGTGTGCGAGAGAGAGAATGCGTGTGTGAGAGAATGCGTGTGCGTGTGAGACAGAGAATGCGTGTGTGTGAGAGAGAGAGAATGCGTGTGCGAGAGAGAGAATGCGTGTGTGTGAGAGAGATAATGCGTGTGTGAGAGAGAGAATGTGTGTGAGAGAGAGAATGCGCGTGAGAGAGAGAATGCGAATGCGTGTGAGAGAAAGAGAATGTGTGTGTGAGAGAGAGAATATGTGTGTGAGAGATAGAATGTGTGTGAGAGAGAATGTGTGTGAGAAAGAAAATGCGTGTGTGAGAAAGAGAATGCGTGTGTGTGAGAGAGAATGTGTGTGTGTGACAGAATGCGTGTGTGAGAGAGAGAGTGTGTGTGTGAGAGCGAGAGAGAATGTGTGTGTGAGAGAGAGAGAATGCGAGTGAGAGAGAGAATGCGTCTGTGCGAGAGAGAATGCGTGTGTGTGAGAGAGAGAAAATGCGTGTGAGAGAGAGAGAGAATGTGTGTGTGAGAGAGAATGTGCGTGTGAGAGAGAGAATGTGTGTGTGTGTCTGAGAGAGAATGTGTGAGAGAGAGAATGTGTGTGTGTGAGAGAGAGAGAATGTGTGTGTGAGAGAGAATGCGTGTGTGAGAGAGAGAATGTGTGTGTGAGAGAGAGAGAAAATGCGTGTGAGAGAGAGAGAGAATGTGTGTGTGAGAGAGAATGTGCGTGTGAGAGAGAGAATGTGTGTGTGTGTCTGAGAGAGAATGTGTGAGAGAGAGAATGTGTGTGTGTGAGAGAGAGAGAATGTGTGTGTGAGAGAGAATGCGTGTGTGAGAGAGAGAATGTGTGTGTGAGAGAGAATGCGTGTGTGAGAGAGAGAGAGAATGCGTGTGCGAGAGAGAGAATGCGTGTGTGTGAGAGAGAATACGTGTGAGAGAGAGAGAATGTGTGTGAGAGAGTGAATGCGTGTGTGCAAGAGAGAGAGAATGCGTGTGTGAGAGAGAGAGAGAGAATCCGTGAGAGAGAGAATGCGTGTGTGAGAGAGAGAATGTGTGTGTGTGAGAGAGAGAATGTTTGTGAGAGAGAGAGAATGCGTGTGTGTGAGAGAGAGAATGTGTGTGTGCGAGAGAGAAAGCGTATGCGTGTGAGAGAGAGAATGAGTGTGTGTGAGAGAGAATGCGTGTGTGAGAGAGAATGTGTGTGCGTGTGAGAGAGAGAATGATTGTGTGAGAGAGAATGTGTGTGTGAGAGAGAGAGAATGTTTGTGAGAGAGAGAGAATGAGTGTGTGTGAGAGAGAGAATGCGTGTGTGTGAGAGAGAGAATGTGTGTGTGAGAGAATGTGTGTGTGCGAGAGAGAGAATGCGTGTGTGCGAGAGAGAGAATGCGTGTGTGAGAGAATGCGTGTGCGTGTGAGACAGAGAATGCGTGTGTGTGAGAGAGAGAGAATGCGTGTGCGAGAGAGAGAATGCGTGTGTGTGAGAGAGATAATGCGTGTGTGAGAGAGAGAATGTGTGTGAGAGAGAGAATGCGCGTGAGAGAGAGAATGCGAATGCGTGTGAGAGAGAGAGAATGTGTGTGAGAGAGAGAGAATGCGTGTGTGAGAGAGAGAATGTGTGTGTGAGAGAGAGAATGTGTGTGTGAGAGAGAGAATGTGTGTGAGAGAGAGAATGTGTGTGAGAGAGAGAGAATGTGTGTGTGTGGGAGAGAGAATGTGTGTGTGAGAGAGAGAATATGTGTGTGAGAGATAGAATGTGTGTGAGAGAGAATGTGTGTGAGAAAGAAAATGCGTGTGTGAGAAAGAGAATGCGTGTGTGTGAGAGAGAATGTGTGTGTGTGACAGAATGCGTGTGAGAGAGAGAGAGTGTGTGTGTGAGAGCGAGAGAGAATGTGTGTGTGAGAGAGAGAGAATGCGAGTGAGAGAGAGAATGCGTCTGTGCGAGAGAGAATGCGTGTGTGTGAGAGAGAATGTGTGTGTGTGAGAGAATGTGTTTCAGAGAGAGAGAGAATGCGTGTGTGCGAGTGAGAGAGAATGCGTGTGTGTGAGAGAGAGAGAATGTGTGTGTGAGAGAGAGAATGCGTGTGTGAGAGAGAGAATATGTGTGTGAGAGAGAATGTGTGTGTGAGAGAGAATGCGTGTGTGAGAGAGAATGTGTGTGTGAGAGAGAATGTGTGTGTGAGAGAGAGAATGTGTGTGTGAGAGAGAATGTGTGTGTGAGAGAGAATGCGTGTGTCAGAGAGTATGTGTGTGTGTGAGAATGTGTGTGAGAGAGAGAATGCGTGTGTGAGAGAGAGATTGTGTGTGAGAGAGAGAATGTGTGTGTGAGAGAGAGAATGTGTGTGTGAGAGAATGTGTGTGTGAGAGAGAGTGTGTGTGTGTGAGAGAGAATGTGTGTGAAAGGGAGAATGTGTGTGTGAGAGAGAATGTGTGTGTGTGAGAGAGAATGTGTGTGAAAGGGAGAATGTGTGTGTGAGAGAGAATGTGCGAGTGAGAGAGAATGCGTGTGTGTGAGAGAGAGAATGTGCGAGTGAGAGAGAGAATGTGTGTGAGAGAGAGAATGTGTGTGTGAGAGAGAGAATGTGTGTGAGAGAGGGAGAATGTGTGTGTGAGAGAGAGAATGTGTGTGAGAAAGAGAATGCGTGTGTGAGAAAGAGAATGCGTGTGTGTGAGAGAGAATGTGTGTGTGTGACAGAATGCGTGTGTGTGAGAGAGAGTGTGTGTGTGAGAGCGAGAGAGAATGTGTGTGTGAGAGAGAGAGAATGCGAGTGAGAGAGAGAATGCGTCTGTGCGAGAGAGAATGCGTGTGTGTGAGAGAGAATGTGTGTGTGAGAGAGAATGTGTGTCAGAGAGAGAGAGAATGTGTGTGAGAGAGAGAATGCGTGTGTGCAAGAGAGGGAGAATGCGTGTGTGTGAGAGAGAGAGAATGTGTGAGAGAGAGAGAGAATGCGTGTGTGCGAGTGAGAGAGAATGCGTGTGTGTGAGAGAGAGAGAATGTGTGTGTGAGAGAGAGAATGCGTGTGTGCGAGTGAGAGAGAGAATGCGTGTGTGCGAGAGAGAATGTGTGTGAGAGAGAATGTGTGTGTGAGAGAGAATGCGTGTGTGAGAGAGAATGTGTGTGTGAGAGAGAATGTGTCTGTGAGAGAGAGAATGTGTGTGTGAGAGAGAATGTGTGTGTGAGAGAGAATGCGTGTGTTAGAGAGAATGTGTGTGTGAGAGAATGTGTGTGTGAGAGAGAATGCGTGTGTGAGAGAGAGATTGTGTGTGTGAGAGAGAATGTGTGTGAAAGGGAGAATGTGTGTGAGAGAGAGAATGTGCGAGTGAGAGGGAGAATGTGTGTGTGAGAGAAAATGTGTGTGTGTGAGAGAGAATGTGTGTGAAAGGGAGAATGTGTGTGTGAGAGTGAATGTGTGTGTGAGAGAGAGAGAATGTGTGTGTTAGAGAGAATGCGTATGTGAGAGAGAGAGAATGCGTGTGTGAGAGAGAGAATGTGTGTGAGAGAGAGAATGCGTGTGTCAGAGAGAATGCGTGTGTGAGAGAGAGAATGTGTGTGTGAGAGAGAATGCGTGTGTGCAAGAGAGAGAAAATGCCTGTTAGAGAGAGAGAGAGAGAATGCGTGTGAGAGAGAGAGAGAGAATGTGAGAGAGAGAGAGAATGCGTGTGAGAGAGAGAATGCGTGTGTGAGAGAGAGAGAAAATGCGTGTGAGAGAGAGAGAGAATGTGTGTGTGAGAGAGAATGTGCGTGTGAGAGAGAGAATGTGTGTGTGTCTGAGAGAGAATGTGTGAGAGAGAGAATGTGTGTGTGTGAGAGAGAGAGAATGTGTGTGTGAGAGAGAATGCGTGTGTGAGAGAGAGAATGTGTGTGTGAGAGAGAATGCGTGTGTGAGAGAGAATACGTGTGAGAGAGAGAGAATGTGTGTGAGAGAGTGAATGCGTGTGTGCAAGAGAGAGAGAATGCGTGTGTGAGAGAGAGAGAGAGAATCCGTGAGAGAGAGAATGCGTGTGTGAGAGAGAGAATGTGTGTGTGTGAGAGAGAGAAATTTTGTGAGAGAGAGAGAATGCATGTGTGTGAGAGAGAGAATGTGTGTGTGCGAGAGAGAATGCGTATGCGTGTGAGAGAGAGAATGAGTGTGTGTGAGAGAGAATGCGTGTGTGAGAGAGAATGTGTGTGCGTGTGAGAGAGAGAATGCGTGTGTTAGAGAGAATGTGTGTGTGAGAGAGAGAGAATGTTTGTGAGAGAGAGAGAATGAGTGTGTGTGAGAGAGAGAATGCGTGTGTGTGAGAGAGAGAATGTGTGTGTGAGAGAATGTGTGTGTGCGAGAGAGAGAATGCGTGTGTGCTAGAGAGAGAATGTGTGTGTGAGAGAATGCGTGTGCATGTGAGACAGAGAATGCGTGTGTGTGCGAGAGAGAGAATGCGTGTGTGTGAGAGAGATAATGCGTGTGTGAGAGAGAGAATGTGTGTGAGAGAGAGAATGCGCGTGAGAGAGAGAATGCGAATGCGTGTGAGAGAGAGAGAATGTGTGTGAGAGAGAGAGAATGCGTGTGTGAGAGAGAGAATGTGTGTGTGAGAGAGAGAATGTGTGTGTGAGAGAGAGAATGTGTGTGAGAGAGAGAATGTGTGTGAGAGAGAGAGAATGTGTGTGTGTGGGAGAGAGAATGTGTGTGTGAGAGAGAGAATATGTGTGTGAGAGATAGAATGTGTGTGAGAGAGAATGTGTGTGAGAAAGAAAATGCGTGTGTGAGAAAGAGAATGCGTGTGTGTGAGAGAGAATGTGTGTGTGTGACAGAATGCGTGTGTGAGAGAGAGAGTGTGTGTGTGAGAGCGAGAGAGAATGTGTGTGTGAGAGAGAGAGAATGCGAGTGAGAGAGAGAATGCGTCTGTGCGAGAGAGAATGCGTGTGTGTGAGAGAGAATGTGTGTGTGTGAGAGAATGTGTGTCAGAGAGAGAGAGAATGTGTGTGAGAGAGAGAATGTGTGAGAGAGAGAGAGAATGCGAGTGTGCGAGTGAGAGAGAATGCGTGTGTGTGAGAGAGAGAGAATGTGTGTGTGAGAGAGAGAATGCGTGTGTGAGAGAGAGAATATGTGTGTGAGAGAGAATGTGTGTGTGAGAGAGAATGCGTGTGTGAGAGAGAATGTGTGTGTGAGAGAGAATGTGTGTGTGAGAGAGAGAATGTGTGTGTGAGAGAGAATGTGTGTGTGAGAGAGAATGCGTGTGTTAGAGAGAATGTGTGTGTGTGAGAATGTGTGTGAGAGAGAGAATGCGTGTGTGAGAGAGAGATTGTGTGTGAGAGAGAGAATGTGTGTGTGAGAGAGAGAATGTGTGTGTGAGAGAATGTGTGTGTGAGAGAGAATGTGTGTGTGTGAGAGAGAATGTGTGTGAAAGGGAGAATGTGTGTGTGAGAGAGAATGTGTGTGTGTGAGAGAGAATGTGTGTGAAAGGGAGAATGTGTGTGTGAGAGAGAATGTGCGAGTGAGAGAGAATGCGTGTGTGTGAGAGAGAGAATGTGCGAGTGAGAGAGAGAATGTGTGTGAGAGAGAGAATGTGTGTGTGAGAGAGAGAATGTGTGTGAGAGAGGGAGAATGTGTGTGTGTGAGAGAGAATGTGTGTGAGAAAGAGAATGCGTGTGTGAGAAAGAGAATGCGTGTGTGTGAGAGAGAATGTGTGTGTGTGACAGAATGCGTGTGTGTGAGAGAGAGTGTGTGTGTGAGAGCGAGAGAGAATGTGTGTGTGAGAGAGAGAGAATGCGAGTGAGAGAGAGAATGCGTCTGTGCGAGAGAGAATGCGTGTGTGTGAGAGAGAATGTGTGTGTGAGAGAGAATGTGTGTCAGAGAGAGAGAGAATGTGTGTGAGAGAGAGAATGCGTGTGTGCAAGAGAGGGAGAATGCGTGTGTGTGAGAGAGAGAGAATGTGTGAGAGAGAGAGAGAATGCGTGTGTGCGAGTGAGAGAGAATGCGTGTGTGTGAGAGAGAGAGAATGTGTGTGTGAGAGAGAGAATGCGTGTGTGCGAGTGAGAGAGAGAATGCGTGTGTGCGAGAGAGAATGTGTGTGAGAGAGAATGTGTGTGTGAGAGAGAATGCGTGTGTGAGAGAGAATGTGTGTGTGAGAGAGAATGTGTGTGTGAGAGAGAGAATGTGTGTGTGAGAGAGAATGTGTGTGTGAGAGAGAATGCGTGTGTTAGAGAGAATGTGTGTGTGAGAGAATGTGTGTGTGAGAGAGAATGCGTGTGTGAGAGAGAGATTGTGTGTGTGAGAGAGAATGTGTGTGAAAGGGAGAATGTGTGTGTGAGAGAGAATGTGCGAGTGAGAGAGAATGCGTGTGTGTCAGAGAGAGAATGTGCGAGTGAGAGGGAGAATGTGTGTGTGAGAGAGAATGTGTGTGTGTGAGAGAGAATGTGTGTGAAAGGGAGAATGTGTGTGTGAGAGAGAATGTGTGTGTGAGAGAGAGAGAATGTGTGTGTTAGAGAGAATGCGTATGTGAGAGAGAGAGAATGCGTGTGTGAGAGAGAGAATGTGTGTGAGAGAGAGAATGCGTGTGTCAGAGAGAATGCGTGTGTGCGAGAGAGAATGTGTGTGTGAGAGAGAATGCGTGTGTGCAAGAGAGAGAAAATGCCTGTTAGAGAGAGAGAGAGAGAATGCGTGTGAGAGAGAGAGAGAGAATGTGAGAGAGAGAGAGAATGCGTGTGAGAGAGAGAATGCGTGTGTGAGAGAGAGAGAAAATGCGTGTGAGAGAGAGAGAGAATGTGTGTGTGAGAGAGAATGTGCGTGTGAGAGAGAGAATGTGTGTGTGTGTCTGAGAGAGAATGTGTGAGAGAGAGAATGTGTGTGTGTGTGAGAGAGAGAATGTGTGTGTGAGAGAGAATGCCTGTGTGAGAGAGAGAATGTGTGTGTGAGAGAGAATGCGTGTGTGAGAGAGAATTCGTGTGAGAGAGAGAGAATGTGTGTGAGAGAGTGAATGCGTGTGTGCAAGAGAGAGAGAATGCGTGAGAGAGAGAATGCGTGTGTGAGAGAGAGAATGTGTGTGTGAGAGAGAGAGAATGTTTGTGAGAGAGAGAGAATGCGTGTGTGTGAGAGAGAGAATGTGTGTGTGCGAGAGAGAATGCGTATGCGTGTGAGAGAGAGAATGAGTGTGTGTGAGAGAGAATGCATGTGTGAGAGAGAATGTGTGTGCGTGTGAGAGAGAGAATGCGTGTGTGAGAGAGAATGTGTGTGTGAGAGAGAGAGAATGTTTGTGAGAGAGAGAGAATGAGTGTGTGTGAGAGAGAGAATGCGTGTGTGTGAGAGAGAGAATGTGTGTGTGAGAGAATGTGTGTGTGCGAGAGAGAGAATGCGTGTGTGCGAGAGAGAGAATGCGTGTGTGAGAGAATGCGTGTGCGTGTGAGACAGAGAATGCGTGTGTGTGAGAGAGAGAGAATGCGTGTGCGAGAGAGAGAATGCGTGTGTGTGAGAGAGATAATGCGTGTGTGAGAGAGAGAATGTGTGTGAGAGAGAGAATGCGCGTGAGAGAGAGAATGCGAATGCGTGTGAGAGAGAGAGAATGTGTGTGAGAGAGAGAGAATGCGTGTGTGAGAGAGAGAATATGTGTGTGAGAGAGAGAATGTGTGTGTGTGAGAGAGAATGTGTGTGAGAGAGAGAATGCGTGTGTGAGAGAGAGAATGTGTGTGTGTGGGAGAGAGAATGTGTGTGTGAGAGAGAATATGTGTGTGAGAGATAGAA
The DNA here is from genome assembly GCF_037043375.1 of Chiloscyllium plagiosum. NCBI lineage: Eukaryota > Metazoa > Chordata > Chondrichthyes > Orectolobiformes > Hemiscylliidae > Chiloscyllium > Chiloscyllium plagiosum. Next base: position 93,283,103 of record NW_028270156.1, on the reverse strand, counting down.
TGTGTGTTAGAGAGAATGTGTGTGAGAAAGAGAATGCGTGTGTGAGAAAGAGAATGCGTGTGTGTGAGAGAGAATGTGTGTGTGTGACAGAATGCGTGTGTGAGAGAGAGAGTGTGTGTGTGAGAGCGAGAGAGAATGTGTGTGTGAGAGAGAGAGAATGTGAGTGAGAGAGAGAGAATGCGTGTGTGCGAGTGAGAGTTAATGCGTGTGTCTGAGAGAGAGAGAATGTGTGTGAGAGAGAGAGAATGCGTGTGTGCGAGTGAGAGAGAGAATGCGTGTGTGCGAGAGAGAATGTGTGTGAGAGAGAATGTGTGTGCGAGAGAGAATGCGTGTGTGAGAGAGAATGTGTGTGTGAGAGAGAGAATGTGTGTGTGAGAGAGAATGTGTGTGTGAGAGAGAATGCGTGTGTTAGAGAGAATGTGTGTGTGAGAGAATGTGTGTGAGAGAGAGAATGCGTGTGTGAGAGATTGTGTGTGAGAGAGAGAATGTGTGTGTGAGAGAGAGAATGTGTGTGTGAGAGAATGTGTGTGTGAGAGAGAATGTGTGTGTGTGAGAGAGAATGTGTGTGAAAGGGAGAATGTGTGTGTGAGAGAGAATGTGTGTGTGTGAGAGAGAATGTGTGTGAAAGGGAGAATGTGTGTGTGAGAGAGAATGTGCGAGTGAGAGAGAATGCGTGTGTGTGAGAGAGAGAATGTGCGAGTGAGAGAGAGAATGTGTGTGAGAGAGAGAATGTGTGTGTGAGAGAGAGAATGTGTGTGAGAGAGGGAGAATGTGTGTGTGAGAGAGAGAATGTGTGTGAGAGAGGGAGAATGTGTGTGTGAGAGAGAGAATGTGTGTGAGAGAGAGAGAATGCGTGTGTCAGAGAGAATGCGTGTGTGTGAGAGAGAATGTGTGTGTGATAGAGAGAGAATGTGTGAGAGAGAGAGAATGCGTGTGCGTGTGCGAGAGAGAGAATGCGTGTGTGACAGAGAATGCGTGTGCGTGTGAGAGAGAGAGAATGCATGAGTAAGAGAGTGAATGCGTGTGTGAGAGAGAGAGAATGTGTGTGAGAGAGTGAATGCGTGTGTGCAAGAGAGAGAGAATGTGTGTGTGAGAGAGAGAGAATGCGTGCGAGAGAGAATACGTGTATGTGAGAGAGAGAATGCGTGTGTGAGAGAGAGAGAATGTGTGTGCGTGTGAGAGAGCGAATGAGCATGTGTGAGAGAGAATGCGTGTGTGCGAGAGAAAATGCGTGTGTGAGAGAGAGAGAATGCATGTCTTGAGAGAGAGAATGCGTGTGTGAGAGAGAGAGAGAATGCGTGTGTGCGAGAGAGATTGAGTTTGTGAGAGAGAGATAATGCGTGTGTGAGAGAGAATGTGTGTGAGAGAGAGAATGCATTTTTGTGTGTGAGAGAGAGAATGCGTGTGTGACAGAGAATGGGTGTGCGTGTGAAAGAGAGAGAATGCATGTGTGAGAGAGAGAGAATGCGTGTGCGAGAGAGAGAATGCGTGTGTGAGACAGAGAGAATGCGTGTCTGAGAGTGAGAATGCGTGTGTGAGAGAGAGAGAGAATGCGTGTGTGCGAGAGAGAGAATGCGTGCGTGAGAGAGAGAATGAGTGTGAGAGAGAGAATTAGTGTGCAAGAGAGCGAATGCGTGCATGAGAGAGAGAGAATGAGTGTGTGAGAGAGAGAGGATTCGTGCATGTGAGAGAGAATGCATGTGTGAGAGAGAATGCGTGTGTGAGAGAGAGAGAATGTGTGTGTGAGAGAGAATGCGTGTGTGAGAGAGAATACTTGTGAGAGAGAGAGATTGTGTGTGAGAGAGTGAATGCGTGTGTGCAAGAGAGAGAGAATGCGTGTGTGAGAGAGAGAGAGAGAATGCGTGAGAGAGAGAATGCGTGTGTGTGAGAGAGAGAATGTGTGCGTGCGAGAGAGAATGCGTATGCGTGTGAGAGAGAGAATGAGTGTGTGTGAAGAGAATGCGTGTGTGAGAGAGAATGTGTGTGCGTGTGAGAGAGAGAATGCGTGTGTGAGAGAGAATGTGTGTGTGAGAGAGAGAGAATGTTTGTGAGAGAGAGAGAATGAGTGTGTGTGAGAGAGAGAATGCGTGTGTGTGAGAGAGAGAATGTGTGTGTGAGAGAATGTGTGTGTGCGAGAGAGAGAATGCGTGTGTGCTAGAGAGAGAATGCGTGTGTGAGAGAATGCGTGTGCGTGTGAGACAGAGAATGCGTGTGTGTGAGAGAGAGAGAATGCGTGTGCGAGAGAGAGAATGCGTGTGTGTGAGAGAGATAATGCGTGTGTGAGAGAGAGAATGTGTGTGAGAGAGAGAATGCGCGTGAGAGAGAGAATGCGAATGCGTGTGAGAGAGAGAGAATGTGTGTGAGAGAGAGAGAATGCGTGTGTGAGAGAGAGAATGTGTGTGTGAGAGAGAGAATGTGTGTGTGAGAGAGAGAATGTGTGTGAGAGAGAGAATGTGTGTGTGAGAGAGAGAATGTGTGTGTGTGGGAGAGAGAATGTGTGTGTGTGAGAGAGAATATGTGTGTGAGAGATAGAATGTTTGTGAGAGAGAATGTGTGTGAGAAAGAGAATGCGTGTGTGAGAAAGAGAATGCGTGTGTGTGAGAGAGAATGTGTGTGTGTGACAGAATACGTGTGTGAGAGAGAGAGTGTGTGTGTGAGAGCGAGAGAGAATGTGTGTGTGAGAGAGAGAATGCGAGTGAGAGAGAGAATGCGTATGTGCGAGAGAGAATGCGTGTGTGTGAGAGAGAATGTGTGTGTGAGAGGGAATGTGTGTCAGAGAGAGAGAGAATGTGTGTGAGAGAGAGAATGCGTGTGTGCAAGAGAGGGAGAATGCGTGTGTGTGAGAGAGAGAGAATGTGTGTGAGAGAGAGAGAATGCGTGTGTGCGAGTGAGAGAGAATGCGTGTGTGTGAGAGAGAGAGAATGTGTGTGTGAGAGAGAGAATGCGTGTGTGCGAGTGAGAGAGAGAATGCGTGTGTGCGAGAGAGAATGTGTGTGAGAGAGAATGTGTGTGTGAGAGAGAATGCGTGTGTGAGAGAGAATGTGTGTGTGAGAGAGAATGTGTGTGTGAGAGAGAGAATGTGTGTGTGAGAGAGAATGTGTGTGTGAGAGAGAATGCGTGTGTTAGAGAGAATGTGTGTGTGAGAGAATGTGTGTGTGAGAGAGAATGCGTGTGTGAGAGAGAGATTGTGTGTGAGAGAGAGAATGTGTGTGTGAGAGAGAGAATGTGTGTGTGAGAGAATGTGTGTGTGAGAGAGAATGTGTGTGTGAGAGAGAGAATGTGTGTGAAAGGGAGAATGTGTGTGTGAGAGAGAATGTGTGTGTGTGAGAAAGAATGTGTGTGAAAGGGAGAATGTGTGTGTGAGAGAGAATGTGCGAGTGAGAGAGAATGCGTGTGTGTGAGAGAGAGAATGTGCGAGTGAGAGAGAGAATGTGTGTGAGAGAGAGAATGTGTGTGTGTGAGAGAGAATGTGTGTGAGAGAGGGAGAATGTGTGTGTGAGAGAGAGAATGTGTGTGAGAGAGGGAGAATGTGTGTGTGAGAGAGAGAATGTGTGTGAGAGAGAGAGAATGCGTGTGTCAGAGAGAATGCGTGTGTGTGAGAGAGAACGTGTGTGTGATAGAGAGAGAATGTGTTGAGAGAGCGAGAATGCGTGTGCGTGTGAGAGAGAGAGAATGCGTGTGTGACAGAGAATGCGTGTGCGTGTGAGAGAGAGAGAATGCATGAGTAAGAGAGAGAATGCGTGTGTGAGAGAGAGCGAATGCATGTGAGAGAGAGAGAATGCGTGTGTGACAGAGAATGCATGTGCGTGTGTGTGAGAGAGAATGCATGTGCGAGAGAGAGAATGCGTGTGTGAGAGAGAGAGAATGCGTGTCTGAGAGGGAGAATGTGTGTGTGAGAGAGAGAATGTGTGTGTGAGAGAGAATGTGTGTGAGAGAGAGAGAGAATGTGTGTGAGAGAGTGAATGCGTGTGTGCAAGAGAGAGAGAATGTGTGTGTGAGAGAGAGAGAATGCGTGCGAGAGAGAATACGTGTGTGTGAGAGAGAGAATGCGTGTGTGAGAGAGAGAATGCGTGTGCGTGTGAGAGAGAGAATGAGTTTGTGTGACAGAGAATGCGTGTGTGAGAGAGAATGTGTGTGTGAGAGAGAATGTGTGTGTGAGAGAGAGAATGTGTGTGTGCGAGAAAGAATGCGTGTGCGTGTGAGAGAGAGAATGAGTGTGTGTGACAGAGAATGCGTGTGTGAGAGAGAATGTGTGTGTGTGAGAGAGAATGCGTGTGTGTGAGAGAGAGAGAATGCGTGTGCGAGAGAGAGAATGCGTGTGTGAGAGAGATAATGCGTGTGAGAGAGAGAATGTGTGTGAGAGAGAGAATGCGCGTGAGAGAGAGAATGCGAATGCGTGTGAGAGAGAGAGAATGTGTGTGAGAGAGAGAGAATGCGTGTGTGAGAGAGAGAATGTGTGTGTGAGAGAGACAATGTATGTGTGAGAGAGAGAATGTGTGTGAGAGAGAGATTGTGTGTGTGAGAGAGAATGCGTGTGTTAGAGAGAATGTGTGTGTGAGAGACAATGCGTGTGTGAGAGAGAGATTGTGTGTGAGGGAGTGAATGTGTGTGTGAGAGAGAGAATGTGTGTGTGATAGAATGTTTGTGTGAGAGAGAATGTGTGTGTGTGAGAGAGAATGTGTGTGAAAGGGAGAATGTGTGTGTGAGAGAGAGAATGTGTGTGTGAGAGAATGTGTGTGTGTGAGAGAATGTGCGTGTGAGAGAGAATGCGTGTGAGAGAGAGAATGCGTGTGTGTGAGAGAGAGAATGTGCGAGTGAGAGAGAGAATGTGTGTGTGAGAGAGAATGTGTGTGTGTGAGAGAGAATGTGTGTGAGAGAGGGAGGATGTGTGTGTGAGAGGGAGAATGTGTGTGTGAGAGAGAGAATGTGTGTGTCAGAGAGAATGCGTGTGTGTGAGAGAGATAATGTGCGAGTGAGAGAGAGAATGTGTGTGTGAGAGAGAATGTGTGTGAGAGAGAGAATGTGTGTGAGAGAGGGAGAATGTGTGTGTGAGAGAGAGAATGTTTGTGTGAGAGAGAGAATGTGTATGAGAGAGGGAGAATGTGTGTGTGAGAGGGAGAATGTGTGTGAGAGAGAGAGAATGTGCGAGTGAGAGAGAGAATCTGCGTGTGAGAGAGAATGCGTGTGTGAGAGAGAATGCGTGTATGTGAGAGAGAGAATGTGCGAGTGAGAGAGAGAATGTGTGTGTGAGAGAGAATGTGTGTGTGTGAGAGAGAGAATGTGTGTGAGAGAGGGAGAATGTGTGTGTGAGATAGAGAATGTGTGTGAGAGAGGGGGAATGTGTGTGAGAGAGAGAATGTGTGTGAGAGCGAGAGAATGCGTGTGTCAGAGAGAATGCGTGTGTGAGAGAGAATGTGTGTCTGATAGAGAGAGAATGTGTGTGAGAGAGCGAGAATGTGTGTGTGAGAGAGAGAATGCGTGTGTGTGAGAGAGGATGTGTGTGTGTGAGAGAGAATGTGTGTGTGAGAGAGAGAATGCGTGTGTTAGAGAGAATGTGTGTGTGAGAGAATGTGTGTGTGAGAGAATGTGAATGTGAGAGAGAATGCGTGTGTGAGAGAGAGAATCTGTGTGTGAGAATGTGTGTGTGAGAGAGAGAATGTGTGTGAGAGAGAGAATGTGCGTGTGAGAGAGAATGCGTGTGTGAGAGAGAATGTGTGTGTGCGAGAGAGAGAATGTGTGTGTGAGAGAGAGAGAATGCGTGTGTGTGAGAGAGAGAATGTGTGTGTGAGAGAGAGAATGTTTGTGAGAGAGAGAATGTTTGTGTGAGAGAGAGAATGCGTGTGAGAGAGAGAATGAGTGTGTGTGAGAGAGAATGCGTGTGTGAGAGAGAGAGAGATTGTGTGTGTGAGAGAGAATGTGTGTGTGAGAGTGAGAGAATGTGTGTGTGAGAGAGAGAGAATGCGTGTGTGTGAGAGAGAGAATGTGTGTGTGAGAGAGAGAATGTTTGTGAGAGAGTGAATGTTTGTGTGAGAGAGAGAATGCGTGTGAGAGAGGGAATGAGTGTGTGTGAGAGAGAATGCGTGTGTGAGAGAATGCGTGTGTGTGAGAGAGAGAATGTGTGTGTGAGAGAGAATGCGTGTGAGAGAGAGAATGCGTGTGTGAGAGAGAGAATGTGTGTGTGAGAGAGAATGTGTGTGTGAGAGAGATAATGTGTGTGAGAGAGAGAATGTGTGTGAGAGAGAGAGAATGTGTCTGTGAGAGAGAGAATGTGTGTGAGAGAGAGAATGTGTGTGTGTGAGAGAGAATGTGTGTGTCAGAGAGAATGCGTGTGTGAGAGAGAGAATGCGTGTGTGAGAGAGAATGCGTGTGTGAGAGAGAATGTGTGTGTGAGAGAGAATGTGTGTGTCAGAGAGAGAATGTGTGTGTGAGAGAGAGAATGTGTGTCAGAGAGAGAGAGAATTGTGTGTAAGAGAGAATGTGTGTCAGAGAGAGAGAGAATGCGTGTGTGAGAGAGAGAATGCGTGTGTCAGAAAGAATGCGTGTGTGAGAGAGAGAATGTGTGTGAGAGAGAATTTGTGTGTGTGAGAGAGAATGCGTGTGTGAGAGAGAGAGAATATGTGTGTGAGAGAGAGAATGTGTGTGAGAGAGAGAATGTGTGTGAGAGAGAGAATGCGTGTGTCAGAGAGAATGCTTGTGTGAGAGAGAGAATGTGTGTGAGAGAGAGAATGTGTGTGAGAGGGAGAATGCGTGTGTCAGAGAGAATGCGTGTGTGAGAGAGAATGCGTGTGTGAGAGAGAGAGAATGTGTGTGTGAGAGAGAGAATGTGTGTGTGAGAGAGAATGTGTGTGTGAGAGAGAATGCGTGTGTGAGAGAGAATGCGTGTGGGAGAGAGAGAATGCGTGTGTGAGAGAGAATGCGTGTGTCAGAGAGAATGCGTGTGTGAGAGAGAGAATGTGTGTGTGAGAGAGAGAATGTGTGTGTGAGAGAGAGAATGTGTGTGAGAGAGAGAATGCGTGTGCGTGTGAGAGAGAGAATCAGTGTGTGTGACAGAGAATGCTTGTGTGCGAGAGAATGTGTGTGTGAGGGAGAGAATGCGTGTGCGTGTGAGAGATTGAATGAGTGTGTGTGAGAGAGGGAATGTGTGTGTGCGAGAGAGAATGCGTGCGCGTGTGAGAGAGAGAATGAGTGTGTGTGACAGAGAATGCGTGTGTGAGAGAGAATGTGTGTGTGTGAGAGAGAATGCGTGTGTGTGAGAGAGAGAGAATGAGTGTGTGAGAGAGAGAATGTGTGTGAGAGAGAATGCGTGTGTGCGAGAGAGAGAATGCGTGTGTGCTAGAGAGAGAATGCGTGTGTGAGAGAATGCGTGTGCGTGTGAGACAGAGAATGCGTGTGTGTGTGAGAGAGAGAATGCGTGTGCGAGAGAGAGAATGCGTGTGTGAGAGAGAGATAATGCGTGTGTGAGAGAGAGAATGTGTGTGTGAGAGAGAATGCGCGTGAGAGAGAGAATGCGAATGCGTGTGAGAGAGAGAGAATGTGTGTGTGAGAGAGAGAATGCGTGTGTGAGAGAGAGAATGTGTGTGTGAGAGAGAGAATGTGTGTGTGAGAGAGAGAATGTGTGTGAGAGAGAGATTGTGTGTGTGAGAGAGAATGCGTGTGTTAGAGAGAATGTGTGTGTGAGAGAATGTGTGTGTGAGAGAGAGAATGTGTGTGTGAGAGAGAATGTGTGTGTGAGAGAGAATGCGTGTGTTAGAGAGAATGTGTGTGTGAGAGAATGTGTGTGTGAGAGAGAATGCGTGTGTGAGAGAGAGATTGTGTGTGTGAGAGAGAATGTGTGTGAAAGGGAGAATGTGTGTGAGAGAGAGAGAATGTGCGAGTGAGAGAGAGAATCTGCGTGTGAGAGAGAATGCGTGTGTGAGAGAGAATGCGTGTATGTGAGAGAGAGAATGTGCGAGTGAGAGAGAGAATGTGTGTGTGAGAGAGAATGTGTGTGTGTGAGAGAGAGAATGTGTGTGAGAGAGGGAGAATGTGTGTGTGAGATAGAGAATGTGTGTGAGAGAGGGGGAATGTGTGTGAGAGAGAGAATGTGTGTGAGAGCGAGAGAATGCGTGTGTCAGAGAGAATGCGTGTGTGAGAGAGAATGTGTGTCTGATAGAGAGAGAATGTGTGTGAGAGAGCGAGAATGTGTGTGTGAGAGAGAGAATGCGTGTGTGTGAGAGAGGATGTGTGTGTGTGAGAGAGAATGTGTGTGTGAGAGAGAGAATGCGTGTGTTAGAGAGAATGTGTGTGTGAGAGAATGTGTGTGTGAGAGAATGTGAGTGTGAGAGAGAATGCGTGTGTGAGAGAGAGAATCTGTGTGTGAGAATGTGTGTGTGAGAGAGAGAATGTGTGTGAGAGAGAGAATGTGCGTGTGAGAGAGAATGCGTGTGTGAGAGAGAATGTGTGTGTGCGAGAGAGAGAATGTGTGTGTGAGAGAGAGAGAATGCGTGTGTGTGAGAGAGAGAATGTGTGTGTGAGAGAGAGAATGTTTGTGAGAGAGAGAATGTTTGTGTGAGAGAGAGAATGCGTGTGAGAGAGAGAATGAGTGTGTGTGAGAGAGAATGCGTGTGTGAGAGAGAGAGAGATTGTGTGTGTGAGAGAGAATGTGTGTGTGAGAGTGAGAGAATGTGTGTGTGAGAGAGAGAGAATGCGTGTGTGTGAGAGAGAGAATGTGTGTGTGAGAGAGAGAATGTTTGTGAGAGAGTGAATGTTTGTGTGAGAGAGAGAATGCGTGTGAGAGAGGGAATGAGTGTGTGTGAGAGAGAATGCGTGTGTGAGAGAATGCGTGTGTGTGAGAGAGAGAATGTGTGTGTGAGAGAGAATGCGTGTGAGAGAGAGAATGCGTGTGTGAGAGAGAGAATGTGTGTGTGAGAGAGAATGTGTGTGTGAGAGAGATAATGTGTGTGAGAGAGAGAATGTGTGTGAGAGAGAGAGAATGTGTGTGTGAGAGAGAGAATGTGTGTGAGAGGGAGAATGTGTGTGTGTGAGAGAGAATGTGTGTGTCAGAGAGAATGCGTGTGTGAGAGAGAGAATGCGTGTGTGAGAGAGAATGCGTGTGTGAGAGAGAATGTGTGTGTGAGAGAGAATGTGTGTGTCAGAGAGAGAATGTGTGTGTGTGAGAGAGAATGTGTGTCAGAGAGAGAGAGAATTGTGTGTAAGAGAGAATGTGTGTCAGAGAGAGAGAGAGAATGCGTGTGTGAGAGAGAGAATGCGTGTGTCAGAAAGAATGCGTGTGTGAGAGAGAGAATGTGTGTGAGAGAGAATTTGTGTGTGTGAGAGAGAATGCGTGTGTGAGAGAGAGAGAATATGTGTGTGAGAGAGAGAATGTGTGTGAGAGAGAGAATGTGTGTGAGAGAGAGAATGCGTGTGTCAGAGAGAATGCTTGTGTGAGAGAGAGAATGTGTGTGAGAGAGAGAATGTGTGTGAGAGGGAGAATGCGTGTGTCAGAGAGAATGCGTGTGTGAGAGAGAATGAGTGTGTGAGAGAGAGAGAATGTGTGTGTGAGAGAGAGAATGTGTGTGTGAGAGAGAATGTGTGTGTGAGAGAGAATGCGTGTGTGAGAGAGAATGCGTGTGGGAGAGAGAGAATGCGTGTGTGAGAGAGAATGCGTGTGTCAGAGAGAATGCGTGTGTGAGAGAGAGAATGTGTGTGTGAGAGAGAGAATGTGTGTGTGAGAGAGAGAATGTGTGTGAGAGAGAGAATGCGTGTGCGTGTGAGAGAGAGAATCAGTGTGTGTGACAGAGAATGCTTGTGTGCGAGAGAATGTGTGTGTGAGGGAGAGAATGCGTGTGCGTGTGAGAGATTGAATGAGTGTGTGTGAGAGAGAGAATGTGTGTGTGCGAGAGAGAATGCGTGCGCGTGTGAGAGAGAGAATGAGTGTGTGTGACAGAGAATGCGTGTGTGAGAGAGAATGTGTGTGTGTGAGAGAGAATGCGTGTGTGTGAGAGAGAGAGAATGAGTGTGTGAGAGAGAGAATGTGTGTGAGAGAGAATGCGTGTGTGCGAGAGAGAGAATGCGTGTGTGCTAGAGAGAGAATGCGTGTGTGAGAGAATGCGTGTGCGTGTGAGACAGAGAATGCGTGTGTGTGTGAGAGAGAGAATGCGTGTGCGAGAGAGAGAATGCGTGTGTGAGAGAGAGATAATGCGTGTGTGAGAGAGAGAATGTGTGTGTGAGAGAGAATGCGCGTGAGAGAGAGAATGCGAATGCGTGTGAGAGAGAGAGAATGTGTGTGTGAGAGAGAGAATGCGTGTGTGAGAGAGAGAATGTGTGTGTGAGAGAGAGAATGTGTGTGTGAGAGAGAGAATGTGTGTGAGAGAGAGATTGTGTGTGTGAGAGAGAATGCGTGTGTTAGAGAGAATGTGTGTGTGAGAGAATGTGTGTGTGAGAGAGAGAATGTGTGTGTGAGAGAGAATGTGTGTGTGAGAGAGAATGCGTGTGTTAGAGAGAATGTGTGTGTGAGAGAATGTGTGTGTGAGAGAGAATGCGTGTGTGAGAGAGAGATTGTGTGTGTGAGAGAGAATGTGTGTGAAAGGGAGAATGTGTGTGTGAGAGAGAATGTGCGAGTGAGAGAGAATGCGTGTGTGTCAGAGAGAGAATGTGCGAGTGAGAGGGAGAATGTGTGTGTGAGAGAGAATGTGTGTGTGTGAGAGAGAATGTGTGTGAAAGGGAGAATGTGTGTGTGAGAGAGAATGTGTGTGTGAGAGAGAGAGAATGTGTGTGTTAGAGAGAATGTGTATGTGAGAGAGAGAGAATGCGTGTGTGAGAGAGAGAATGTGTGTGAGAGAGAGAATGCGTGTGTCAGAGAGAATGCGTGTGTGAGAGAGAGAATGTGTGTGTGAGAGAGAATGCGTGTGTGCAAGAGAGAGAAAATGCCTGTTAGAGAGAGAGAGAGAGAATGCGTGTGAGAGAGAGAGAGAGAATGTGAGAGAGAGAGAGAATGCGTGTGAGAGAGAGAATGCGTGTGTGAGAGAGAGAGAAAATGCGTGTGAGAGAGAGAGAGAATGTGTGTGTGAGAGAGAATGTGCGTGTGAGAGAGAGAATGTGTGTGTGTGTCTGAGAGAGAATGTGTGAGAGAGAGAATGTGTGTGTGTGTGAGAGAGAGAATGTGTGTGTGAGAGAGAATGCCTGTGTGTGAGAGAGAATGCGTGTGTGAGAGAGAATGTGTGTGCGTGTGAGAGAGAGAATGCGTGTGTGAGAGAGAATGTGTGTGTGAGAGAGAGAGAATGTTTGTGAGAGAGAGAGAATGAGTGTGTGTGAGAGAGAGAATGCGTGTGTGTGAGAGAGAGAATGTGTGTGTGAGAGAATGTGTGTGTGCGAGAGAGAGAATGCGTGTGTGCGAGAGAGAGAATGCGTGTGTGAGAGAATGCGTGTGCGTGTGAGACAGAGAATGCGTGTGTGTGAGAGAGAGAGAATGCGTGTGCGAGAGAGAGAATGCGTGTGTGTGAGAGAGATAATGCGTGTGTGAGAGAGAGAATGTGTGTGAGAGAGAGAATGCGCGTGAGAGAGAGAATGCGAATGCGTGTGAGAGAGAGAGAATGTGTGTGAGAGAGAGAGAATGCGTGTGTGAGAGAGAGAATATGTGTGTGAGAGAGAGAATGTGTGTGTGTGAGAGAGAATGTGTGTGTGAGAGAGAATGCGTGTGTGAGAGAGAGAATGTGTGTGTGTGGGAGAGAGAATGTGTGTGTGAGAGAGAATATGTGTGTGAGAGATAGAATGTGTGTTAGAGAGAATATGTGTGAGAAAGAGAATGCGTGTGTGAGAAAGAGAATGCGTGTGTGTGAGAGAGAATGTGTGTGTGTGACAGAATGCGTGTGTGAGAGAGAGAGTGTGTGTGTGAGAGCGAGAGAGAATGTGTGTGTGAGAGAGAGAGAATGTGAGTGAGAGAGAGAGAATGCGTGTGTGCGAGTGAGAGTTAATGCGTGTGTCTGAGAGAGAGAATGTGTGTGAGAGAGAGAGAATGCGTGTGTGCGAGTGAGAGAGAGAATGCGTGTGTGCGAGAGAGAATGTGTGTGAGAGAGAATGTGTGTGTGAGAGAGAATGCGTGTGTGAGAGAGAATGTGTGTGTGAGAGAGAATGTGTGTGTGAGAGAGAGAATGTGTGTGTGAGAGAGAATGTGTGTGTGAGAGAGAATGCGTGTGTTAGAGAGAATGTGTGTGTGAGAGAATGTGTGTGAGAGAGAGAATGCGTGTGTGAGAGAGAGATTGTGTGTGAGAGAGAGAATGTGTGTGTGAGAGAGAGAATGTGTGTGTGAGAGAATGTGTGTGTGAGAGAGAATGTGTGTGTGTGAGAGAGAATGTGTGTGAAAGGGAGAATGTGTGTGTGAGAGAGAATGTGTGTGTGTGTGAGAGAGAATGTGTGTGAAAGGGAGAATGTGTGTGTGAGAGAGAATGTGCGAGTGAGAGAGAATGCGTGTGTGTGAGAGAGAATGTGCGAGTGAGAGAGAGAATGTGTGTGAGAGAGAGAATATGTGTGTGAGAGAGAGAATGTGTGTGAGAGAGGGAGAATGTGTGTGTGAGAGAGAGAATGTGTGTGAGAGAGGGAGAATGTGTGTGTGAGAGAGAGAATGTGTGTGAGAGAGAGAGAATGCGTGTGTCAGAGAGAATGCGTGTGTGTGAGAGAGAATGTGTGTGTGATAGAGAGAGAATGTGTGAGAGAGAGAGAATGCGTGTGCGTGTGAGAGAGAGAGAATGCGTGTGTGACAGAGAATGCGTGTGCGTGTGAGAGAGAGAGAATGCATGAGTAAGAGAGTGAATGCGTGTGTGAGAGAGAGAGAATGTGTGTGAGAGAGTGAATGCGTGTGTGCAAGAGAGAGAGAATGCGTGTGTGAGAGAGAGAGAATGCGTGAGAGAGAGAATGCGTGTGTGTGAGAGAGAGAATGTGTGCGTGCGAGAGAGAATGCGTATGCGTGTGAGAGAGAGAATGAGTGTGTGTGAAGAGAATGCGTGTGTGAGAGAGAATGTGTGTGCGTGTGAGAGAGAGAATGCGTGTGTGAGAGAGAATGTGTGTGTGAGAGAGAGAGAATGTTTGTGAGAGAGAGAGAATGAGTGTGTGTGAGAGAGAGAATGCGTGTGTGTGCGAGAGAGAATGTGTGTGTGAGAGAATGTGTGTGTGCGAGAGAGAGAATGCGTGTGTGCTAGAGAGAGAATGCGTGTGTGAGAGAATGCGTGTGCGTGTGAGACAGAGAATGCGTGTGTGTGTGAGAGAGAGAATGCGTGTGCGAGAGAGAGAATGCGTGTGTGTGAGAGAGATAATGCGTGTGTGAGAGAGAGAATGTGTGTGAGAGAGAGAATGCGCGTGAGAGAGAGAATGCGAATGCGTGTGAGAGAGAGAGAATGTGTGTGAGAGAGAGAGAATGCGTGTGTGAGAGAGAGAATGTGTGTGTGAGAGAGAGAATGTGTGTGTGAGAGAGAGAATGTGTGTGAGAGAGAGAATGTGTGTGTGAGAGAGAGAATGTGTGTGTGTGGGAGAGAGAATGTGTGTGTGAGAGAGAGAATATGTGTGTGAGAGATAGAATGTTTGTGAGAGAGAATGTGTGTGAGAAAGAGAATGCGTGTGTGAGAAAGAGAATGCGTGTGTGTGAGAGAGAATGTGTGTGTGTGACAGAATACGTGTGTGAGAGAGAGAGTGTGTGTGTGAGAGCGAGAGAGAATGTGTGTGTGAGAGAGAGAATGCGAGTGAGAGAGAGAATGCGTATGTGCGAGAGAGAATGCGTGTGTGTGAGAGAGAATGTGTGTGTGAGAGGGAATGTGTGTCAGAGAGAGAGAGAATGTGTGTGAGAGAGAGAATGCGTGTGTGCAAGAGAGGGAGAATGCGTGTGTGTGAGAGAGAGAGAATGTGTGTGAGAGAGAGAGAATGCGTGTGTGCGAGTGAGAGAGAATGCGTGTGTGTGAGAGAGAGAGAATGTGTGTGTGAGAGAGAGAATGCGTGTGTGCGAGTGAGAGAGAGAATGCGTGTGTGCGAGAGAGAATGTGTGTGAGAGAGAATGTGTGTGTGAGAGAGAATGCGTGTGTGAGAGAGAATGTGTGTGTGAGAGAGAATGTGTGTGTGAGAGAGAGAATGTGTGTGTGAGAGAGAATGTGTGTGTGAGAGAGAATGCGTGTGTTAGAGAAAATGTGTGTGTGAGAGAATGTGTGTGTGAGAGAGAATGCGTGTGTGAGAGAGAGATTGTGTGTGAGAGAGAGAATGTGTGTGTGAGAGAGAGAATGTGTGTGTGAGAGAATGTGTGTGTGAGAGAGAATGTGTGTGTGAGAGAGAGAATGTGTGTGAAAGGGAGAATGTGTGTGTGAGAGAGAATGTGTGTGTGTGAGAGAGAATGTGTGTGAAAGGGAGAATGTGTGTGTGAGAGAGAATGTGCGAGTGAGAGAGAATGCGTGTGTGTGAGAGAGAGAATGTGCGAGTGAGAGAGAGAATGTGTGTGAGAGAGAGAATGTGTGTGTGAGAGAGAGAATGTGTGTGAGAGAGGGAGAATGTGTGTGTGAGAGAGAGAATGTGTGTGAGAGAGGGAGAATGTGTGTGTGAGAGAGAGAATGTGTGTGAGAGAGAGAGAATGCGTGTGTCAGAGAGAATGCGTGTGTGTGCGAGAGAACGTGTGTGTGATAGAGAGAGAATGTGTTGAGAGAGCGAGAATGCGTGTGCGTGTGAGAGAGAGAGAATGCGTGTGTGACAGAGAATGCGTGTGCGTGTGAGAGAGAGAGAATGCATGAGTAAGAGAGAGAATGCGTGTGTGAGAGAGAGCGAATGCATGTGAGAGAGAGAGAATGCGTGTGTGACAGAGAATGCGTGTGCGTGTGTGTGAGAGAGAATGCATGTGCGAGAGAGAGAATGCGTGTGTGAGAGAGAGAGAATGCGTGTCTGAGAGGGAGAATGTGTGTGTGAGAGAGAGAATGTGTGTGTGAGAGAGAATGTGTGTGAGAGAGAGAGAGAATGTGTGTGAGAGAGTGAATGCGTGTGTGCAAGAGAGAGAGAATGTGTGTGTGAGAGAGAGAGAATGCGTGCGAGAGAGAATACGTGTGTGTGAGAGAGAGAATGCGTGTGTGAGAGAGAGAATGCGTGTGCGTGTGAGAGAGAGAATGAGTGTGTGTGACAGAGAATGCGTGTGTGAGAGAGAATGTGTGTGTGAGAGAGAATGTGTGTGTGAGAGAGAGAATGTGTGTGTGCGAGAAAGAATGCGTGTGCGTGTGAGAGAGAGAATGAGTGTGTGTGACAGAAAATGCGTGTGTGAGAGAGAATGTGTGTGTGTGAGAGAGAATGCGTGTGTGTGAGAGAGAGAGAATGCGTGTGCGAGAGAGAGAATGCGTGTGTGAGAGAGAGATAATGCGTGTGAGAGAGAGAATGTGTGTGAGAGAGAGAATGCGCGTGAGAGAGAGAATGCGAATGCGTGTGAGAGAGAGAGAATGTGTGTGAGAGAGAGAGAATGCGTGTGTGAGAGAGAGAATGTGTGTGTGAGAGAGAGAATGTATGTGTGAGAGAGAGAATGTGTGTGAGAGAGAGATTGTGTGTGTGAGAGAGAATGCGTGTGTTAGAGAGAATGTGTGTGTGAGAGACAATGCGTGTGTGAGAGAGAGATTGTGTGTGAGGGAGTGAATGTGTGTGTGAGAGAGAGAATGTGTGTGTGATAGAATGTTTGTGTGAGAGAGAATGTGTGTGTGTGAGAGAGAATGTGTGTGAAAGGGAGAATGTGTGTGTGAGAGAGAGAATGTGTGTGTGAGAGAATGTGTGTGTGTGAGAGAATGTGCGTGTGAGAGAGAATGCGTGTGAGAGAGAGAATGCGTGTGTGTGAGAGAGAGAATGTGCGAGTGAGAGAGAGAATGTGTGTGTGAGAGAGAATGTGTGTGTGTGAGAGAGAATGTGTGTGAGAGAGGGAGGATGTGTGTGTGAGAGGGAGAATGTGTGTGTGAGAGAGAGAATGTGTGTGTCAGAGAGAATGCGTGTGTGTGAGAGAGAGAATGTGCGAGTGAGAGAGAGAATGTGTGTGTGAGAGAGAATGTGTGTGAGAGAGGGAGAATGTGTGTGTGAGAGAGAGAATGTTTGTGTGAGAGAGAGAATGTGTGTGAGAGAGGGAGAATGTGTGTGTGAGAGGGAGAATGTGTGTGTGAGAGAGAGAATGTGCGAGTGAGAGAGAGAATCTGCGTGTGAGAGAGAATGCGTGTGTGAGAGAGAATGCGTGTATGTGAGAGAGAGAATGTGCGAGTGAGAGAGAGAATGTGTGTGTGAGAGAGAATGTGTGTGTGAGAGAGAGAGAATGTGTGTGAGAGAGGGAGAATGTGTGTGTGAGATAGAGAATGTGTGTGAGAGAGGGGGAATGTGTGTGAGAGAGAGAATGTGTGTGAGAGCGAGAGAATGCGTGTGTCAGAGAGAATGCGTGTGTGAGAGAGAATGTGTGTCTGATAGAGAGAGAATGTGTGTGAGAGAGCGAGAATGTGTGTGTGAGAGAGAGAATGCGTGTGTGTGAGAGAGGATGTGTGTGTGTGAGAGAGAATGTGTGTGTGAGAGAGAGAATGCGTGTGTTAGAGAGAATGTGTGTGTGAGAGAATGTGTGTGTGAGAGAATGTGAGTGTGAGAGAGAATGCGTGTGTGAGAGAGAGAATCTGTGTGTGAGAATGTGTGTGTGAGAGAGAGAATGTGTGTGAGAGAGAGAATGTGCGTGTGAGAGAGAATGCGTGTGTGAGAGAGAATGTGTGTGTGCGAGAGAGAGAATGTGTGTGTGAGAGAGAGAGAATGCGTGTGTGTGAGAGAGAGAATGTGTGTGTGAGAGAGAGAATGTTTGTGAGAGAGAGAATGTTTGTGTGAGAGAGAGAATGCGTGTGAGAGAGAGAATGAGTGTGTGTGAGAGAGAATGCGTGTGTGAGAGAGAGAGAGATTGTGTGTTTGAGAGAGAATGTGTGTGTGAGAGTGAGAGAATGTGTGTGTGAGAGAGAGAGAATGCGTGTGTGTGAGAGAGAGAATGTGTGTGTGAGAGAGAGAATGTTTGTGAGAGAGTGAATGTTTGTGTGAGAGAGAGAATGCGTGTGAGAGAGGGAATGAGTGTGTGTGAGAGAGAATGCGTGTGTGAGAGAATGCGTGTGTGTGAGAGAGAGAATGTGTGTGTGAGAGAGAATGCGTGTGAGAGAGAGAATGCTTGTGTGAATGAGAGAATGTGTGTGTGAGAGAGAATGTGTGTGTGAGAGAGATAATGTGTGTGAGAGAGAGAATGTGTGTGAGAGAGAGAGAATGTGTGTGTGAGAGAGAGAATGTGTGTGAGAGAGAGAATGTGTGTGTGTGAGAGAGAATGTGTGTGTCAGAGAGAATGCGTGTGTGAGAGAGAGAATGCGTGTGTGAGAGAGAATGCGTGTGTGAGAGAGAATGTGTGTGTGAGAGAGAATGTGTGTGTCAGAGAGAGAATGTGTGTGTGAGAGAGAGAATGTGTGTCAGAGAGAGAGAGAATTGTGTGTAAGAGAGAATGTGTGTCAGAGAGAGAGAGAATGCGTGTGTGAGAGAGAGAATGCGTGTGTCAGAAAGAATGCGTGTGTGAGAGAGAGAATGTGTGTGAGAGAGAATTTGTGTGTGTGAGAGAGAATGCGTGTGTGTGAGAGAGAGAATATGTGTGTGAGAGAGAGAATGTGTGTGAGAGAGAGAATGTGTGTGAGAGAGAGAATGCGTGTGTCAGAGAGAATGCTTGTGTGAGAGAGAGAATGTGTGTGAGAGAGAGAATGTGTGTGAGAGGGAGAATGCGTGTGTCAGAGAGAATGCGTGTGTGAGAGAGAGAGAATGTGTGTGTGAGAGAGAGAATGTGTGTGTGAGAGAGAATGTGTGTGTGAGAGAGTATGCGTGTGTGAGAGAGAATGCGTGTGGGAGAGAGAGAATGCGTGTGTGAGAGAGAATGCGTGTGTCAGAGAGAATGCGTGTGTGAGAGAGAGAATGTGTGTGTGTGAGAGAGAATGTGTGTGTGAGAGAGAGAATGTGTGTGAGAGAGAGAATGCGTGTGCGTGTGAGAGAGAGAATCAGTGTGTGTGACAGAGAATGCTTGTGTGCGAGAGAATGTGTGTGTGAGGGAGAGAATGCGTGTGCGTGTGAGAGATTGAATGAGTGTGTGTGAGAGAGAGAATGTGTGTGTGCGAGAGAGAATGCGTGCGCGTGTGAGAGAGAGAATGAGTGTGTGTGACAGAGAATGCGTGTGTGAGAGAGAATGTGTGTGTGTGAGAGAGAATGCGTGTGTGTGAGAGAGAGAGAATGAGTGTGTGAGAGAGAGAATGTGTGTGAGAGAGAATGCGTGTGTGCGAGAGAGAGAATGCGTGTGTGCTAGAGAGAGAATGCGTGTGTGAGAGAATGCGGGTGCGTGTGAGACAGAGAATGCGTGTGTGTGTGGGAGAGAGAATGCGTGTGCGAGAGAGAGAATGCGTGTGTGAGAGAGAGATAATGCGTGTGTGAGAGAGAGAATGTGTGTGTGAGAGAGAATGCGCGTGAGAGAGAGAATGCGAATGCGTGTGAGAGAGAGAGAATGTGTGTGTGAGAGAGAGAATGCGTGTGTGAGAGAGAGAATGTGTGTGTGAGAGAGAGAATGTGTGTGTGAGAGAGAGAATGTGTGTGAGAGAGAGATTGTGTGTGTGAGAGAGAATGCGTGTGTTAGAGAGAATGTGTGTGTGAGAGAATGTGTGTGTGAGAGAGAATGCGTGTGTGAGTGATAGATTGTGTCTGAGGGAGTGAATGTGTGTGTGAGAGAGAGAATGTGTGTGTGAGAGAATGTTTGTGTGAGAGAGAATGTGTGTGTGTGAGAGAGAATGTGTGTGAAAGGGAGAATGTGTGTGTGAGAGAGAGAATGTGTGTGTGAGAGAATGTGTGTGTGTGAGAGAATGTGCGTGTGAGAGAGAATGCGTGTGTGAGAGAGAATGCGTGTGTGTGAGAGAGAGAATGTGCGAGTGAGAGAGAGAATGTGTGTGTGAGAGAGAATGTGTGTGTATGAGAGAGAATGTGTGTGAGAGAGGGAGAATGTGTGTGTGAGAGAGAGAATGTGTGTGAGAGAGAGAGAATGCGTGTGTCAGGGAAAATGCGTGTGTGTGAGAGAGAGAATGTGCGAGTGAGAGAGAGAATGTGTGTGTGAGAGAGAATGTGCGTGTGAGAGAGAATACGTGTGTGAGAGAGAATGCGTGTATGTGAGAGAGAGAATGTGCGAGTGAGAGAGAGAATGTGTGTGTGAGACAGAATGTGTGTGTGAGAGAGAGAATGTGTGTGAGAGAGGGAGAATGTGTGTGTGAGAGAGAGAATGTGTTTGAGAGAGGGGGAACGTGTGTGTGTGAGAGAGAATGTGTGTGAGAGATAGAGAATGCGTGTGTCAGAGAGAATGCGTGTGTGTGAGAGAGAATGTGTGTCTGATAGAGAGAGAATGTGTGTGAGAGAGCGAGAATGTGTGTGTGAGAGAGAGACTGCGTGTGTGTGAGAGAGGATGTGTGTGTGTGAGAGAGAATGTGTGTGTGAGAGAGAGAATGCGTGTGTTAGAGAGAATGTGTGTGTGAGAGAATGTGTGTGTGAGAGAATGTGAGTGTGAGAGAGAATGCGTGTGTGAGAGAGAGAATCTGTGTGTGAGAATGTGTGTGTGAGAGAGAGAATGTGTGTGTGAGAGAGAATGTGCGTGTTTGAGAGAATGCGTGTGTGAGAGAGAATGTGTGTGTGAGAGAGAGAGAATGTGTGTGTGAGAGAGAGAGAATGCGTGTGTGTTAGAGAGAGAATGTGTGTGTGAGAGAGAGAATGTTTGAGAGAGAGAGAATGTTTGTGTGAGAGAGAAAATGCGTGTGAGAGAGAGAATGAGTGTGTGTGAGAGAGAATGCGTGTGTGAGAGAGAGAGATTGTGTGTGAGAGAGAATGTGTGTGTGAGAGAGAGAATGTGTGTGTGAGAGGGAGAATGTTTGTGAGAGAGTGAATGTTTGTGTGAGAGAGAGAATGCGTGTGAGAGAGGGAATGAGTGTGTGTGAGAGAGAATGCGTGTGAGAGAGAATGCGTGTGTGAGAGAATGCGTGTGTGTGAGAGAGAGAATGTGTGTGTGAGAGAGAATGCGTGTGAGAGAGAGAATGCGTGTGTGAGAGAGAGAATGTGTGTGTGAGAGAGAATGTGTGTGTGAGAGAGATAATGTGTGTGAGAGAGAGAATGTGTGTGAGAGAGAGAGAATGTGTGTGTGAGAGAGAATGTGTGTGAGAGAGAGAATGTGTGTGTGTGAGAGAGAATGTGTGTGTCAGAGAGAATGCGTGTGTGAGAGAGAGAATGCGTGTGTGAGAGAGAATGCGTGTGTGAGAGAGAATGTGTGTGTGAGAGAGAAAGTGTGTGTCAGAGAGAGAATGTGTGTGTGTGAGAGAGAATGTGTGTCAGAGAGAGAGAGAATTGTGTGTAAGAGAGAATGTGTGTCAGAGAGAGAGAGAATGCGTGTGTGAGAGAGAGAATGCGTGTGTCAGAGAGAATGCGTGTGTGAGAGAGAGAATGTGTGTGAGAGAGAATTTTTGTGTGTGAGAGAGAATGCGTGTGTGAGACAGAGAGAATATGTGTGTGAGAGAGAGAATGTGTGAGAGAGAGAGAATGTGTGTGAGAGAGAGAATGCGTGTGTCAGAGAGAATGCTTGTGTGAGAGAGAGAATGTGTGTGAGAGGGAGAATGCGTGTGTCAGAGAGAATGCGTGTGTGAGAGAGAATGCGTGTGTGAGAGAGAGAGAATGTGTGTGTGAGAGAGAGAATGTGTGTGTGAGAGAGAATGTGTGTGTGAGAGAGAATGCGTGTGTGAGAGAGAATGCGTGTGGGAGAGAGAGAATGCGTGTGTCAGAGAGAATGCGTGTGTGAGAGAGAGAATGTGTGTGTAAGAGAGAGAATGTGTGTGTGAGAGAGAGAATGTGTGTGAGAGAGAGAATGCGAGTGTCAGAGAGAATGAGTGTGTGAGAGGGAATGCGTGTGAGGGAGAGAGAGAATGTGTGTGTGAGAGAGAAAATGTGTGTGTGTGAGAGAATGTGTGTGTGAGAGAGAATGTGTGTGTGAGAGAGAATGCGTCTGTGATAGAGAGAATGCGTGTGTGAGGGAGAATGCGTGTGTCAGAGAGAATGCGTGTGTGAGAGAGAGAATGTGTGTGAGAGAGAGAATGCGTGTGTCAGAGAGAATGCGTGTGTGAGCGAGAGAGAATGTGTGTGAGAGCGAGAATGCGTGTGTGAGAGAGAGAGAAGGTATGTGTGAGAGAGAGAATGTGTGTGAGAGAGAGAATGCGTGTGTCAGAGAGAATGCGTGTGTGAGCGAGAGAATGTGTGTGTGAGAGAGAATGCGTGTGTGAGAGAGAGAATGTGTGTGAGATAGAGAATGTGTGTGAGAGAGAGAATGCGTGTGAGAGAGAGAGAGAATGTGTGTGAGAGAGCGAGAGATTGCGTGTGTGAGAGAGAATGCGTGTGTGAGAGAGAATGCGTGTGAGAGACAGAGAATGCGTGTGTGAGAGAGAGAGAGAATGCGTGTGAGAGAGAGAGAGAATGTGTGTGCGAGAGAGAATGCGCGTGTGAGAGAGAGAATGTGTGTGTGTGAGAGAATGTGTGAGAGAGAGAATGTGGGTGTGTGAGAGAGAGAATGTGTGTGCGAGAGAGAGAATGTGTGTGTGAGAGAGAATGCGTGTGTGAGAGAGAGAATGTGTGTGAGAGAGAGAATGTGTGTGAGAGAGAGAATGCGTGTGAGAGAGAGAGAATGTGTGTGAGAGAGCGAGAGATTGCGTGTGTGAGAGAGAATGCGTGTGTGAGAGAGAATGCGTGTGAGAGACAGAGAATGCGTGTGTGAGAGAGAGAGAGAATGCGTGTGAGAGAGAGAGAGAATGTGTATGCGAGAGAGAATGCGCGTGTGAGAGAGAGAATGTGTGTGTGTGAGAGAGAATGTGTGAGAGAGAGAATGTATGTGTGTGAGAGAGAGAATGTGTGTGTGAGAGAGAGAATGTGTGTGTGAGAGAGAATGCGTGTGAGAGAGAGAGAGAATGTGTGTGTGAGAGAGAATGCGTGTGTGAGAGAGAATGCGTGTGTGAGAGAGAGAATGTGTGTGAGAGAGAGAATGCGTGTGTGAGAGAGAGAGAATGCGTGTGCGTGTGAGAGAGAGAATGAGTGTGTGTGAGAGAGAATGCGTGTGTGACAGAGAATGCGTGTGCGTGTGAGAGAGAGAGAATGCGTGTCTGAGAGTGAGAATGCGTGTGTGTGTGAGAGAGAGAGAATGCGTGTGTGCGAGAGAGATTGCGTGTGTGAGAGAGAGATAATGCGTGTGTGGGAGAGAATGTGTGTGAGAGAGAGAATGCATTTTTGTGTGAGAGAGAGAGAATGCGTGTGTGACAGAGAATGCGTGTGCGTGTGAAAGAGAGAGAATGCATGTGTGTGAGAGAGAGAATGTGTGTGTGAGAGAGAATGCGTGTGTGAGAGAGAATGCGTGTGTGAGAGAGAGAATGTGTGTGAGAGAGTGAATGCGTGTGTGCAAGAGAGAGAGAATGTGTGTGTTTGAGAGAGAGAATGCGTGAGAGAGAGAATGCGTGTGTGAGAGAGAGAGAGAATGCGTGTGCGTGTGAGAAAGAGAATGAGTGTGTGTGAGAGAGAATGCGTGTGTGCGAGAGAGAATGCGTGTCTGAGAGAAAGAATGCGTGTGTGAGAGAGAGAGAAAATGCGTGTATGCGAGAGAGATTGCGTGTGTGAGAGAGAGATAATGCGTGTGTGGGAGAGAATGTGTGTGAGAGAGAGAATGCATTTTTGTGTGAGAGAGAGAGAATGCGTGTGTGACAGAGAATGCGTGTGCGTGTGAAAGAGAGAGAATGCATGTGTGTGAGAGAGAGAATGCGTGTGCGAGAGAGAGAATGCGTGTGTGAGAGAGAGAGAATGCGTGTCTGAGAGTGAGAATGCGCGTGTGTGTGAGAGAGAGAGAATGCGTGTGTGCGAGAGAGATTGCGTGTGTGAGAGAGAGATAATGCGTGTGTGGGAGAGAATGTGTGTGAGAGAGAGAATGCATTTTTGTGTGAGAGAGAGAGAATGCGTGTGTGACAGAGAATGCGTGTGCGTGTGAAAGAGAGAGAATGCATGTGTGTGAGAGAGAGAATGCGTGTGCGAGAAAGAGAATGCGTGTGTGAGAGAGAGAGAATGCGTGTCTGAGAGTGAGAATGCGTGTGTGAGAGAGAGAGAGACTGCGTGTGTGCGAGAGAGATTGCGTGTGAGAGAGAGAGAGAATGCGTGTGTGCGAGAGAGAGAATGTGTGTGTGCGAGAGAGAGAAAATGTGTTTTAGAGAGAATGCGTCTGTGAGAGAGAGAGAATGTGTGTGTGAGAGAGAGAATGTTTGTGTGAGAGAGAGAATGTGTGTGAGAGAGGCAGAATGTGTGTGTGAGAGGGAGAATGTGTGTGAGAGAGAGAGAATGTGCGAGTGAGAGAGAGAATGTGCGTGTGAGAGAGAATGCGTGTGTGAGAGAGAATGCGTGTATGTGGGAGAGAGAATGTGCGAGTGAGAGAGAGAAGGTGTGTGTGAGAGAGAATGTGTGTGTGTGAGAGAGAGAATGTGTGTGAGAGAGGGAGAATGTGTGTGTGAGAGAGAGAATGTGTGTGAGAGAGGGGGAATGTGTGTGTGAGAGAGAGAATGTGTGTGAGAGAGAGAGAATGCGTGTGTCAGAGAGAATGCGTGTGTGAGAGAGAATGTGTGTCTGATAGAGAGAGAATGTGTGTGAGAGAGCGAGAATGTGTGTGTGAGAGAGAGAATGCATGTGTGTGAGAGAGGATGTGTGTGTGTGTGAGAGAATGTGTGTGTGAGAGAGAGAATGCGTGTGTTAGAGAGAATGTGTGTGAGAGAGAATGTGTGTGAGAGAGCGAGAATGTGTGTGTGAGAGAGAGAATGCATGTGTGTGAGAGAGGATGTGTGTGTGTGTGAGAGAATGTGTGTGTGAGAGAGAGAATGCGTGTGTTAGAGAGAATGTGTGTGAGAGAGAATGTGTGTGTGAGAGAATGTGAGTGTGAGAGAGAATGCGTGTGTGAGAGAGAGAATCTGTGTGTGAGAATGTGTGTGTGAGAGAGAGAATGTGTGTGTGAGAGAGAATGTGCGTGTGAGAGAGAATGCGTGTGTGAGAGAGAATGTGTGTGTGAGAGAGAGAGAATGTGTGTGTGTGAGAGAGAGAATGCGTGTGTGTGAGAGAGAGAATGTGTGTGTGAGAGAGAGAATGTTTGTGAGAGAGAGAATGTTTGTGTGAGAGAGAGAATGCGTGTGAGAGAGAGAATGAGTGTGTGTGAGAGAGAATGCGTGTGTGAGAGAGAGAGATTGTGTGTGTGAGAGAGAATGTGTGTGTGAGAGTGAGAGAATGTGTGTGTGAGAGAGAGAGAATGCGTGTGTGTGAGAGAGAGAATGTGTGTGTGAGAGAGAGAATGTTTGTGAGAGAGTGAATGTTTGTGTGAGAGAGAGAATGCGTGTGAGAGAGGGAATGAGTGTGTGTGAGAGAGAATGCGTGTGTGAGAGAATGCGTGTGTGTGAGAGAGAGAATGTGTGTGTGAGAGAGAATGCGTGTGAGAGAGAGAATGCTTGTGTGAATGAGAGAATGTGTGTGTGAGAGAGAATGTGTGAGTGAGAGAGAGAATGTGTGTGTGAGAGAGAGAATGTGTGTGAGAGAGAGAATGTGTGTGTGTGAGAGAGAATGTGTGTGTCAGAGAGAATGCGTGTGTGAGAGAGAGAATGCGTGTGTGAGAGAGAATGCGTGTGTGAGAGAGAATGTGTGTGTGAGAGAGAATGTGTGTGTCAGAGAGAGAATGTGTGTGTGAGAGAGAGAATGTGTGTCAGAGAGAGAGAGAATTGTGTGTAAGAGAGAATGTGTGTCAGAGAGAGAGAGAATGCGTGTGTGAGAGAGAGAATGTGTGTGAGAGAGAATTTGTGTGTGTGAGAGAGAATGCGTGTGTGAGAGAGAGAGAATATGTGTGTGAGAGAGAGAATGTGTGTGAGAGAGAGAATGTGTGTGAGAGAGAGAATGCGTGTGTCAGAGAGAATGCTTGTGTGAGAGAGAGAATGTGTGTGAGAGAGAGAATGTGTGTGAGAGGGAGAATGCGTGTGCGGGAGAGAATGCGTGTGTGAGAGAGAATGCGTGTGTGAGAGAGAGAGAATGTGTGTGTGAGAGAGAGAATGTGTGTGTGAGAGAGAATGTGTGTGTGAGAGAGAATGCGTGTGTGAGAGAGAATGCGTGTTGGAGAGAGAGAATGCGTGTGTGAGAGAGAATGCGTGTGTCAGAGAGAATGCGTGTGTGAGAGAGAGAATGTGTGTGTGAGAGAGAGAATGTGTGTGTGAGCGAGAGAATGTGTGTGAGAGAGAGAATGCGTGTGTCAGAGAGAATGAGTGTGTGAGAGGGAATGCGTGTGAGAGAGAGAGAGAATGTGTGTGTGCGAGAGAGAATGCGTGTGCGTGTGAGAGAGAGAATGAGTGTGTGTGACAGAGAATGCGTGTATGCGAGAGAATGTGTGTGTGAGGGAGAGAATGCGTGTGCGTGTGAGAGAGTGAATGAGTGTGTGTGAGAGAGAGAATGTGTGTGTGTGAGAGAGAACGCGTGTGCGTGTGAGAGAGAGAATGAGTGTGTGTGACAGAGAATGCGTGTGTGAGAGAGAATGTGTGTGTGTGAGAGAGAATGCGTGTGTGTGAGAGAGAGAGAATGAGTGTGTGAGAGAGAGAATGTGTGTGTGCTGGAGAGAGAATGCGTGTGTGAGAGAATGCGTGTGCGTGTGAGACAGAGAATGCGTGTGTATGAGAGAGAGAGAATGCGTGTGCGAGAGAGAGAATGCGTGTATGAGAGAGAGATAATGCGTGTGTCAGAGAGAATGCGTGTGTGTGAGAGAGAGAATGTGCGAGTGAGAGAGAGAATGTGTGTGTGAGAGAGAATGTGTGTGTGAGAGAGAGAATGCGTGTGTCAGAGAGAATGCGTGTGTGTGAGAGAGAATGCGTGTGCGTGTGAGAGAGAGAATGAGTGTGTGTGACAGAGAATGCGTGTGTGAGAGAGAATGTGTGTGTGTGAGAGAGAATGCGTGTGTGTGAGAGAGAGAGAATGAGTGTGTGAGAGGGAGAATGTGTGTGTGAGAGAGAGAATGTTTGTGTGAGAGAGAGAATGTGTGTGAGAGAGGGAGAATGTGTGTGTGAGAGGGAGAATGTGTGTGAGAGAGAGAATGTGCGAGTGAGAGAGAGAATGTGCGTGTGAGAGAGAATGCGTGTGTGAGAGAGAATGCGTGTGAGAGAGAGAATGAGTGTGTGTGAGAGAGAATGCGTGTGTGAGAGAGAATGTGTGTGTGAGAGAGAGAATGTGTGTGAGAGAGGGGGAATGTGTGTGTGAGAGAGAGAATGTGTGTGAGAGAGAGAGAATGCGTGTGTCAGAGAGAATGTGCGAGTGAGAGAGAGAATGTGCGTTTGAGAGAGAATGCGTGTGTGAGAGAGAATGCGTGTGAGAGAGAGAATGAGTGTGTGTGAGAGAGAATGCGTGTGTGAGAGAGAATGTGTGTGTGAGAGAGAGAATGTGTGTGAGAGAGGGAGAATGTTTGTGTGAGAGAGAGAATGTGTGTGAGAGAGGGAGAATGTGTGTGTGAGAGGGAGAATGTGTGTGAGAGAGAGAATGTGCGAGTGAGAGAGAGAATGTGCGTGTGAGAGAGAATGCGTGTGTGAGAGAGAATGCGTGTATGTGAGAGAGAGAATGTGCGAGTGAGAGAGAGAATGTGTGTGTGAGAGAGAATGTGTGTGTGAGAGAGAGAATGTGTGTGAGAGAGGGAGAATGTGTGTGTGAGAGAGAGAATGTGTGTGAGAGAGGGGGAATGTGTGTGTGAGAGAGAGAATGTGTGTGAGAGAGAGAGAATGCGTGTGTCAGAGAGAATGCGTGTGTGTGAGAGAGAATGTGTGTCTGATGGAGAGAGAATGTGTGTGAGAGAGCGAGAATGTGTGTGTGTGAGAGAGAATGCGTGTGTGTGAGAGAGGATGTGTGTGTGTGAGAGAGAATGTGTGTGTGAGAGAGAGAATGCGTGTGTTAGAGAGAATGTGTGTGTGAGAGAATGTGTGTGTGAGAGAATGTGAGTGTGAGAGAGAATGCGTGTGTGAGAGAGAGAATCTGTGTGTGAGAATGTGTGTGTGAGAGAGAGAATGTGTGTGTGAGAGAGAATGTGCGTGTGAGAGAGAATGCGTGTGTGAGAGAGAATGTGTGTGTGAGAGAGAGAGAATGTGTGTGTGAGAGAGAGAGAATGCGTGTGTGTGAGAGAGAAAATGTTTGTGAGAGAGAGAATGTTTGTGTGAGAGAGAGAATGCGTGTGAGAGAGAGAATGAGTGTGTGTGAGAGAGAATGCGTGTGTGAGAGAGAGAGATTGTGTGTGAGAGAGAATGTGTGTGTGAGAGTGAGAGAATGTGTGTGTGAGAGAGAGAGAATGCGTGTGTGTGAGAGAGAGAATGTGTGTGTGAGAGAGAGAATGTTTGTGAGAGAGTGAATGTTTGTGTGAGAGAGAGAATGCGTGTGAGAGAGGGAATGAGTGTGTGTGAGAGAGAATGCGTGTGTGAGAGAATGCGTGTGTGTTAGAGAGAGAATGTGTGTGTGAGAGAGAATGCGTGTGAGAGAGAGAATGCGTGTGTGAGAGAGAGAATGTGTGTGTGAGAGAGAATGTGTGTGAGAGAGAGATAATGTGTGTGAGAGAGAGAATGTGTGTGTGAGAGAGAGAATGTGTGTGTGAGAGAGAGAATGTGTGTGTGAGAGAGAATGTGTGTGTGGGAGAGAATGTGTGTGTCAGAGAGAATGCGTGTGTGAGAGAGAGAATGCGTGTGAGAGAGAGAATGCGTGTGTGAGAGAGAATGTGTGTGTGAGAGAGAATGTGTGTGTCAGAGAGAGAATGTGTGTGTGAGAGAGAGAATGTGTGTCAGAGAGAGAGAGAATTGTGTGTAAGAGAGAATGTGTGTCAGAGAGAGAGAGAATGCGTGTGTGAGAGAGAGAATGCGTGTGTCAGAGAGAATGCGTGTGTGAGAGAGAGAATGTGTGTGAGAGAGAATTTGTGTGTGTGAGAGAGAATGCGTGTGTGAGAGAGAGAGAATATGTGTGTGAGAGAGAGAATGTGTGTGAGAGAGAGAATGTGTGTGAGAGAGAGAATGCGTGTGTCAGAGAGAATGCTTGTGTGAGAGAGAGAATGTGTGTGAGAGAGAGAATGTGTGTGAGAGGGAGAATGCGTGTGTCAGAGAGAATGCGTGTGTGAGAGAGAATGCGTGTGTGAGAGAGAGAGAATGTGTGTGTGAGAGAGAATGTGTGTGTGAGAGAGAATGCGTGTGTGAGAGAGAATGCGTGTGGGAGAGAGAGAATGCGTGTGTGAGAGAGAATGCGTGTGTCAGAGAGAATGCGTGTGTGAGAGAGAGAATGTGTGTGTGAGAGAGAGAATGTGTGTGTGAGAGAGAGAATGTGTGTGAGAGAGAGAATGCGTGTGTCAGAGAGAATGAGTGTGTGAGAGGGAATGCGTGTGAGAGAGAGAGAGAATGTGTGTGTGCGAGAGAGAATGTGTGTGAGTGAGAGAATGTGTGTGTGAGAGAGAATGTGTGTGTGAGAGAGATAATGTGTGTGAGAGAGAGAATGTGTCTGAGAGAGAGAGAATGTGTGTGTGAGAGAGAGAATGTGTGTGTGAGAGAGAATGTGTGTGTGTGAGAGAGAATGTGTGTGTCAGAGAGAATGCGTGTGTGAGAGAGAGAATGCGTGTGTGAGAGAGAATGCGTGTGTGAGAGAGAATGTGTGTGTGAGAGTGAATGTGTGTGTCAGAGAGAGAATGTGTGTGTGAGAGAGAGAATGTGTGTCAGAGAGAGAGAGAATTGTGTGTAAGAGAGAATGTGTGTCAGAGAGAGAGAGAATGCGTATGTGAGAGAGAGAATGCGTGTGTCAGAGAGAATGCGTGTGTGAGAGAGAGAATGTGTGTGAGAGAGAATTTGTGTGTGTGAGAGAGAATGCGTGTGTGAGAGAGAGAGAATATGTGTGTGAGAGAGAGAATGTGTGTGAGAGAGAGAATGTGTGTGAGAGAGAGAATGCGTGTGTCAGAGAGAATGCTTGTGTGAGAGAGAGAATGTGTGTGAGAGAGAGAATGTGTGTGAGAGGGAGAATGCGTGTGTCAGAGAGAATGCGTGTGTGAGAGAGAATGCGTGTGTGAGAGAGAGAGAATGTGTGTGTGAGAGAGAGAATGTGTGTGTGAGAGAGAATGTGTGTGTGAGAGAGAATGCGTGTGTGAGAGAGAATGCGTGTGGGAGAGAGAGAATGCGTGTGTGAGAGAGAATGCGTGTGTCAGAGAGAATGCGTGTGTGAGAGAGAGAATGTGTGTGTGAGAGAGAGAATGTGTGTGTGAGAGAGAGAATGTGTGTGAGAGAGAGAATGCGTGTGTCAGAGAGAATGAGTGTGTGAGAGGGAATGCGTGTGAGAGAGAGAGAGAATGTGTGTGTGAGAGAGAGAATGTGTGTGTGTGAGAGAATGTGTGTGTGAGAGAGAATGTGTGTGTGAGAGAGAATGCGTCTGTGATAGAGAGAATGCGTGTGTGAGAGAGAGAGAATATGTGTGTGAGAGAGAGAATGTGTGTGAGAGAGAGAATGTGTGTGAGAGAGAGAATGCGTGTGTCAGAGAGAATGCTTGTGTGAGAGAGAGAATGTGTGTGAGAGAGAGAATGTGTGTGAGAGGGAGAATGCGTGTGTCAGAGAGAATGCGTGTGTGAGAGAGAATGCGTGTGTGAGAGAGAGAGAATGTGTGTGTGAGAGAGAGAATGTGTGTGTGAGAGAGAATGTGTGTGTGAGAGAGAATGCGTGTGTGAGAGAGAATGCGTGTGGGAGAGAGAGAATGCGTGTGTGAGAGAGAATGCGTGTGTCAGAGAGAATGCGTGTGTGAGAGAGAGAATGTGTGTGTGAGAGAGAGAATGTGTGTGTGAGAGAGAGAATGTGTGTGAGAGAGAGAATGCGTGTGTCAGAAAGAATGAGTGTGTGAGAGGGAATGCGTGTGAGAGAGAGAGAGAATGTGTGTGTGCGAGAGAGAATGCGTGTGCGTGTGAGAGAGAGAATGAGTGTGTGTGAGAGAGAGAATGTGTGTGTGTGAGAGAGAATGCGTGTGCGTGTGAGAGAGAGAATGAGAGTGTGTGACAGAGAATGCGTGTGTGAGAGAGAATGTGTGTGTGTGAGAGAGAATGCGTGTGTGTGAGAGAGAGAGAATGAGTGTGTGAGAGAGAGAATGTGTGTGAGAGAGAATGCGTGTGTGCGAGAGAGAGAATGCGTGTGTGCTAGAGAGAGAATGCGTGTGTGAGAGAATGCGTGTGCGTGTGAGACAGAGAATGCGTGTGTATGAGAGAGAGAGAATGCGTGTGCGAGAGAGAGAATGCGTGTATGAGAGAGAGATAATGCGTGTGTCAGAGAGAATGCGTGTGTGTGAGAGAGAGAATGTGCGAGTGAGAGAGAGAATGTGTGTGTGAGAGAGAATGTGTGTGAGAGAGAGAGAATGTGTGTGAGAGAGAGAATGTGTGTGAGAGAGAGAATGCGTGTGTCAGAGAGAATGCTTGTGTGAGAGAGAGAATGTGTGTGAGAGAGAGAATGTGTGTGAGAGGGAGAGAGAATGCGTGTGTGAGAGAGAGAATGTGTGTGAGAGAGAGAATGCGTGTGTCAGAGAGAATGCGTGTGTGAGCGAGAGAGGATGTGTGTGAGAGCGAGAATGCGTGTGTGAGAGAGAGAGAAGGTATGTGTGAGAGAGAGAATGTGTGTGAGAGAGAGAATGCGTGTGTCAGAGAGAATGCGTGTGTGAGCGAGAGAATGTGTGTGTGAGAGAGAATGCGTGTGTGAGAGAGAGAATGTGTGTGAGAGAGAGAATGTGTGTGAGAGAGAGAATGCGTGTGAGAGAGAGAGAGAATGTGTGAGAGAGCGAGAGATTGCGTGTGTGAGAGAGAATGCGTGTGTGAGAGAGAATGCGTGTGAGAGACAGAGAATGCGTGTGTGTGAGAGAGAGAATGCGTGTGAGAGAGAGAGAGAATGTGTGTGCGAGAGAGAATGCGCGTGTGAGAGAGAGAATGTGTGTGTGTGAGAGAGAATGTGTGAGAGAGAGAATGTGTGTGTGTGAGAGAGAGAATGTGTGTGTGAGAGAGAGAATGTGTGTGTGAGAGAGAATGCGTGTGTGAGAGAGAGAATGTGTGTGAGAGAGAGACTGTGTGTGAGAGAGAGAATGCGTGTGAGAGAGAGAGAGAATGTGTGTGAGAGAGCGAGAGATTGCGTGTGTGAGAGAGAATGCGTGTGTGAGAGAGAATGCGTGTGAGAGACAGAGAATGCGTGTGTGAGAGAGAGAGAGAATGCGTGTGAGAGAGAGAGAGAATGTGTGTGCGAGAGAGAATGCGCGTGTGAGAGAGAGAATGTGTGTGTGTGAGAGAGAATGTGTGAGAGAGAGAATGTGTGTGTGTGAGAGAGAGAATGTGTGTGTGAGAGAGAGAATGTGTGTGTGAGAGAGGATGCGTGCGAGAGAGAGAGAATGTGTGTGTGAGAGAGAATGCGTGTGTGAGAGAGAATGCGTGTGTGAGAGAGAGAGAATGTGTGTGAGAGAGTGAATGCGTGTGTGCAAGAGAGAGAGAATGTGTGTGTGAGAGAGAGAATGCGTGAGAAAGAGAGTGCGTGTGTGTGAGAGAGAGAATGCGTGTGTGAGAGAGAGAGAATGCGTGTGCGTGTGAGAGAGAGAATGAGTGTGTGTGAGAGAGAATGCATGTGTGCGAGAGAGAATGCGTGTCTGAGAGAGAGAATGCGTGTGTGAGAGAGAGAGAGAATGCGTGTGTGCGAGAGAGATTGCGTGTGTGAGAGAGAGATAATGCGTGTGTGGGAGAGAATGTGTGTGAGAGAGAGAATGCATTTTTGTGTGAGAGAGAGAGAATGCGTGTGTGACAGAGAATGCGTGTGCGTGTGAAAGAGAGAGAATGCATGTGTGTGAGAGAGAGAATGCGTGTGCGAGAGAGAGAATGCGTGTGTGCTAGAGAGAGAATGCGTGTGTGAGAGAATGCGTGTGCGTGTGAGACAGAGAATGCGTGTGTATGAGAGAGAGAGAATGCGTGTGCGAGAGAGAGAATGCGTGTATGAGAGAGAGATAATGCGTGTGTCAGAGAGAATGCGTGTGTGTGAGAGAGAGAATGTGCGAGTGAGAGAGAGAATGTGTGTGTGAGAGAGAATGTGTGTGAGAGAGAGAGAATGTGTGTGAGAGAGAGAATGTGTGTGAGAGAGAGAATGCGTGTGTCAGAGAGAATGCTTGTGTGAGAGAGAGAATGTGTGTGAGAGAGAGAATGTGTGTGAGAGGGAGAATGCGTGTGTCAGAGAGAATGCGTGTGTGAGAGAGAATGCGTGTGTGAGAGAGAGAGAATGTGTGTGTGAGAGAGAGAATGTGTGTGTGAGAGAGAATGTGTGTGTGAGAGAGAATGCGTGTGTGAGAGAGAATGCGTGTGGGAGAGAGAGAATGCGTGTGTGAGAGAGAATGCGTGTGTCAGAGAGAATGCGTGTGTGAGAGAGAGAATGTGTGTGTGAGAGAGAGAATGTGTGTGTGAGAGAGAGAATGTGTGTGAGAGAGAGAATGCGTGTGTCAGAGAGAATGAGTGTGTGAGAGGGAATGCGTGTGAGAGAGAGAGAGAATGTGTGTGAGAGAGAGAGAATGTGTGTGTGTGAGAGAATGTGTGTGAGAGAGAGAATGTGTGTGTGAGAGAGAATGCGTCTGTGATAGAGAGAATGCGTGTGTGTGGGAGAATGCGTGTGTCAGAGAGAATGCGTGTGTGAGAGAGAGAATGTGTGTGAGAGAGAGAATGCGTGTGTCAGAGAGAATGCGTGTGTGAGCGAGAGAGGATGTGTGTGAGAGCGAGAATGCGTGTGTGAGAGAGAGAGAAGGTATGTGTGAGAGAGAGAATGTGTGTGAGAGAGAGAATGCGTGTGTCAGAGAGAATGCGTGTGTGAGCGAGAGAATGTGTGTGTGAGAGAGAATGCGTGTGTGAGAGAGAGAATGTGTGTGAGAGAGAGAATGTGTGTGAGAGAGAGAATGCGTGTGAGAGAGAGAGAGAATGTGTGAGAGAGCGAGAGATTGCGTGTGTGAGAGAGAATGCGTGTGTGAGAGAGAATGCGTGTGAGAGACAGAGAATGCGTGTGTGTGAGAGAGAGAATGCGTGTGAGAGAGAGAGAGAATGTGTGTGCGAGAGAGAATGCGCGTGTGAGAGAGAGAATGTGTGTGTGTGAGAGAGAATGTGTGAGAGAGAGAATGTGTGTGTGTGAGAGAGAGAATGTGTGTGTGAGAGAGAGAATGTGTGTGTGAGAGAGAATGCGTGTGTGAGAGAGAGAATGTGTGTGAGAGAGAGACTGTGTGTGAGAGAGAGAATGCGTGTGAGAGAGAGAGAGAATGTGTGTGAGAGAGCGAGAGATTGCGTGTGTGAGAGAGAATGCGTGTGTGAGAGAGAATGCGTGTGAGAGACAGAGAATGCGTGTGTGAGAGAGAGAGAGAATGCGTGTGAGAGAGAGAGAGAATGTGTGTGCGAGAGAGAATGCGCGTGTGAGAGAGAGAATGTGTGTGTGTGAGAGAGAATGTGTGAGAGAGAGAATGTGTGTGTGAGAGAGAGAATGTGTGTGTGAGAGAGGATGCGTGCGAGAGAGAGAGAATGTGTGTGTGAGAGAGAATGCGTGTGTGAGAGAGAATGCGTGTGTGAGAGAGAGAGAATGTGTGTGAGAGAGTGAATGCGTGTGTGCAAGAGAGAGAGAATGTGTGTGTGAGAGAGAGAATGCGTGAGAAAGAGAATGCGTGTGTGTGAGAGAGAGAATGCGTGTGTGAGAGAGAGAGAATGCGTGTGCGTGTGAGAGAGAGAATGAGTGTGTGTGAGAGAGAATGCATGTGTGCGAGAGAGAATGCGTGTCTGAGAGAGAGATTGCGTGTGTGAGAGAGAGAGAGAATGCGTGTGTGCGAGAGAGATTGCGTGTGTGAGAGAGAGATAATGCGTGTGTGGGAGAGAATGTGTGTGAGAGAGAGAATGCATTTTTGTGTGAGAGAGAGAGAATGCGTGTGTGACAGAGAATGCGTGTGCGTGTGAAAGAGAGAGAATGCATGTGTGTGATAGAGAGAATGCGTGTGCGAGAGAGAGAATGCGTGTGTGAGAGAGAGAGAATGCGTGTCTGAGAGTGAGAATGCGTGTGTGTGAGAGAGAGAGAATGCGTGTGTGCGAGAGAGATTGCGTGTGTGAGAGAGAGATAATGCGTGTGTGGGAGAGAATGTGTGTGAGAGAGAGAATGCATTTTTGTGTGAGAGAGAGAGAATGCGTGTGTGACAGAGAATGCGTGTGCGTGTGAAAGAGAGAGAATGCATGTGTGTGAGAGAGAGAATGCGTGTGCGAGAGAGAGAATGCGTGTGTGAGAGAGAGAGAATGCGTGTCTGAGAGTGAGAATGCGTGTGTGAGAGAGAGAGAGACTGCGTGTGTGCGAGAGAGATTGCGTGTGTGAGAGAGAGAGAATGCGTGTGTGCGAGAGAGAGAATGTGTGTGTGCGAGAGAGAGAAAATGTGTGTTAGAGAGAATGCGTCTGTGAGAGAGAGAGAATGTGTACGTGAGAGAGAGATTGATTGCACGAGAGAGAGAATGTGTGCGTGAGAGAGAGTGAGTGTGGGAGAGAGATAGAGAATGCGTGCGTGTGAGAGAGAGAGAATGCGTGTGTGAGAGAGAGATAATGCGTGTGTGAGAGAGAGAATGTGTGTGTGAGAGAGAATGTGTGAGTGAGAGAGAATGCGTGTGCGTGTGAGAGAGAAAGAATGCGTGTGTGACAGAGATTTCGTGTGCGTGTGAGAGAGAGAGAATGCATGTGTAAGAGAGAATGCGTGTCTGAGAGAGAGAGAATGCGTGTGAGAGAGAGAGAATGCGTGTGTGACAGAGAATGCGTGTGCGTGTGTGAGAGAGAGAATGTGTGTGTGAGAGACAATGTGTGTGAGAGAGAGAATGCGTTTGAGAGAGAGAGAGAATGTGTGTGAGAGAGAGAGAATGCGTGTGTGTGAGAGAGAGAGAGAGAATGCGTGTGAGAGAGAGAGAGAATGTGTGTGCGAGAGAGAATGCGCGTGTGAGAGAGAGAAAGTGTGTGTGTGTCTGAGAGAGAATGTGTGAGAGAGAGAATGTGTGTGTGAGAGAGAGAGAATGTGTGTGTGAGAGAGAATGCGTGTGTGAGAGAGAGAATGTGTGTGTGAGAGAGAATGCGTGTGTGAGAGAGAATGTGTGTGTGTGTCTGAGAGAGAATGTGTGAGAGAGAGAATGTGTGTGTGTGAGAGAGAGAATGCGTGTGTGAGAGAGAGAATGCGTGTGTGAGAGAGAATGCGTGTGTGAGAGAGAATGTGTGTGTGAGAGAGAATGCGTGTGTCTGAGAGAATGCGTGTGTGAGAGAGAGAATGTGTGTGAGAGAGAATTTGTGTGTGTGAGAGAGAATGCGTGTGTGAGAGAGAGAGAATATGTGTGTGAGAGAGAGAATGTGTGTGAGAGAGAGAATGTGTGTGAGAGAGAGAATGCGTGTGTAAGAGAGAATGCTTGTGTGAGAGAGAGAATGTGTGTGAGAGGGAGAATGCGTGTGTCAGAGAGAATGCGTGTGTGAGAGAGAATGCGTGTGTGAGAGAGAGAGAATGTGTGTGTGAGAGAGAGAATGTGTGTGTGAGAGAGAATGCGTGTGTGAGAGAGAATGCGTGTGGGAGAGAGAGAATGCGTGTGTGAGAGAGAATGCGTGTGTCAGAGAGAATGCGTGTGAGAGAGAGAGAGAATGTGTGTGTGCGAGAGAGAATGCGTGTGCGTGTGAGAGAGAGAATGAGTGTGTGTGACAGAGAATGCGTGTGTGAGAGAGAATGTGTGTGTGAGAGAGAATGCGTGTGTGAGAGAGAATGCGTGTGGGAGAGAGAGAATGCGTGTGTGAGAGAGAATGCGTGTGTCAGAGAGAATGCGTGTGTGAGAGAGAGAATGTGTGTGTGAGAGAGAGAATGTCTGTGTGAGAGAGAGAATGTGTGAGAGAGAGAGAATGCGTGTGTCAGAGAGAATGAGTGTGTGAGAGGGAATGCGTGTGAGAGAGAGAGTGAATGTGTGTGTGAGAGAGAGAATGTGTGTGTGTGAGAGAATGTGTGTGTGAGAGAGAATGTGTGTGTGAGAGAGAATGCGTCTGTGATAGAGAGAATGCATGTGTGAGGGAGAATGCATGTGTCAGAGAGAATGCGTGTGTGAGAGAGAGAATGTGTGTGAGAGCGAGAATGCGTGTGTGAGAGAGAGAGAAGGTGTGTGTGAGAGAGAGAATGTATGTGAGAGAGAGAATGCGTGTGTCAGAGAGAATGCGTGTGTGAGCGAGAGAATGTGTGTGTGAGAGAGAATGCGTGTGTGAGAGAGAGAATGTGTGTGAGAGAGAGAATGTGTGTGAGAGAGAGAATGCGTGTGAGAGAGAGAGAGAGAATGTGTGTGAGAGAGCGAGAGAATGTGTGTGTGAGAGAGAATGCGTGTGAGAGAGAGAGAATGCGTGTGTGAGAGAGAGAGAGAGAATGCGTGTGAGAGAGAGAGAGAATGTGTGTGCGAGAGAGAATGCGCGTGTGAGAGAGAGAATGTGTGTGTGTGAGAGAGAATGTGTGAGAGAGAGAATGTGTGTGTGTGAGAGAGAGAATGTGTGTGTGAGAGAGAGAATGTGTGTGAGAGAGAGAATGCGTGTGTGCAAGAGAGAGAGAATGTGTGTGTGAGAGAGAGAGAATGCATGTGCGTGTGAGAGAGAGAATGAGTGTGTGTGAGAGAGAATGCGTGTGTGCGAGAGAGAATGCGTGTCTGAGAGAGAGAATGCGTGTGTGAGAGAGAGAGAGAATGCGTGTGTGCGAGAGAGATTGCGTGTGTGAGAGAGAGATAATGCGTGTGTGCGAGAGAATGTGTGTGAGAGAGAGAATGCATTTTTGTGTGAGAGAGAGAGAATGCGTGTGTGACAGAGAATGCGTGTGCGTGTGAAAGAGAGAGAATGCATGTGTGTGAGAGAGAGAATGCGTGTGCGAGAGAGAGAATGCGTGTGTGAGAGAGAGAGAATGCGTGTCTGAGAGTGAGAATGCGTGTGTGAGAGAGAGAGAGACTGCGTGTGTGCGAGAGAGATTGCGTGTGAGAGAGAGAGAGAATGCGTGTGTGCGAGAGAGAGAATGTGTGTGTGCGAGAGAGAGAAAATGTGAGTTAGAGAGAATGCGTCTGTGAGAGAGAGATAATGTGTACGTGAGAGAGAGATTGATTGCACGAGAGAGAGAATGCGTGCGTGAGAGAGAGTGAGTGTGGGAGAGAGATAGAGAATGCGTGCGTGAGAGAGAGAGAATGCGTGTGTGAGAGAGAGATAATGCGTGTGTGAGAGAGAGAATGTGTGTGTGAGAGAGAGAATGTGTGTGAGAGAGAGAATGCGTGTGTGAGAGAGAGAGAATGCGTGTGCGAGAGAGAGAATGTGTGTGTGAGAGAGAATGTGTGAGTGAGAGAGAATGCGTGTGCGTGTGAGAGAGAAAGAATGCGTGTGTGACAGAGATTTCGTGTGCGTGTGAGAGGGAGAGAATGCATGTGTAAGAGAGAATGCGTGTGTGAGAGAGAGAGAATGCGTGTGAGAGAGAGAGAGAGAATGTGTGTGTGAGAGAGAATGTGTGTGAGAGAGAGAATGCGTGTGAGAGAGAGAGAGAATGTGTGTGAGAGAGAGAATGCGTGTGTGAGAGAGAGAGAGAATGCGTGTGAGAGAGAGAGAGAATGTGTGTGCGAGAGAGAATGCGCGTTTGAGAGAGAGAATGTGTGTGTGTGTCTGAGAGAGAATGTGTGAGAGAGAGAATGTGTGTGTGAGAGAGAGAGAATGTGTGTGTGAGAGAGAATGCGTGCGTGAGAGAGAGAATGTGTGTGTGAGAGAGAATGCGTGTGTGAGAGAGAATGTGTGTGTGTGTCAGAGAGAGAATGTGTGAGAGAGAGAATGTGTGTGTGTGAGAGAGAGAATGTGTGTGTGAGAGAGAGAATGTGTGTGTGAGAGAGAATGTGTGTGAGAGAGAGAATGCGTGTGTCAGAGAGAATGCGTGTTTGTGAGAGAGAGAATGTGCGAGTGAGAGAGAGAATGTGTGTGTGAGAGAGAATGTGTGTGAGAGGGAGAATGTGTGTGAGAGAGAGAATGTGCGAGTGAGAGAGAGAATGTGCGTGTGAGAGAGAATGCGTGTGTGAGAGAGAATGCGTGTATGTGAGAGAGAGAATGTGCGAGTGAGAGAGAGAATGTGTGTGTGAGAGAGAATGTGTGTGAGAGAGAGAGAATGTGTGTGAGAGAGGGAGAATGTGTGTGTGAGAGAGAGAATGTGTGTGAGAGAGGGGGAATGTGTGTGTGAGAGAGAGAATGTGTGTGAGAGAAAGAGAATGCGTGTGTCAGAGAGAATGCGTGTGTGTGAGAGAGAATGTGTGTCTGATAGAGAGAGAATGTGTGTGAGAGAGCGAGAATGTGTGTGTGTGAGAGAGAATGCGTGTGTGTGAGAGAGGATGTGTGTGTGTGAGAGAGAATGTGTGTGTGTGAGAGAGAATGCGTGTGTTAGAGAGAATGTGTGTGTGAGAGAATGTGTGTGTGAGAGAATGTGAGTGTGAGAGAGAATGCGTGTGTGAGAGAGAGAATCTGTGTGTGAGAATG
Organism: Chiloscyllium plagiosum; assembly: GCF_037043375.1. NCBI lineage: Eukaryota > Metazoa > Chordata > Chondrichthyes > Orectolobiformes > Hemiscylliidae > Chiloscyllium > Chiloscyllium plagiosum. Next base: position 93,244,479 of record NW_028270156.1, on the reverse strand, counting down.
TGTGTGTGAGAGAGAGAATGTGTGTGTGAGAGAGAATGTGCGTGTGAGAGAGAATGCGTGTGTGAGAGAGAATGTGTGAGAGAGAGAGAATGTGTGTGTGAGAGAGAGAGAATGCGTGTGTGTGAGAGAGAGAATGTGTGTGTGAGAGAGAGAATGTTTGTGAGAGAGAGAATGTTTGTGTGAGAGAGAGAATGCGTGTGAGAGAGAGAATGAGTGTGTGTGAGAGAGAATGCGTGTGTGAGAGAGAGAGATTGTGTGTGAGAGAGAATGTGTGTGTGAGAGTGAGAGAATGTGTGTGTGAGAGAGAGAGAATGCGTGTGTGTGAGAGAGAGAATGTGTGTGTGTGAGAGAGAATGTTTGTGAGAGAGTGAATGTTTGTGTGAGAGAGAGAATGCGTGTGAGAGAGGGAATGAGTGTGTGTGAGAGAGAATGCGTGTGTGAGAGAATGCGTGTGTGTTAGAGAGAGAATGTGTGTGTGAGAGAGAATGCGTGTGAGAGAGAGAATGCGTGTGAGAGAGAAATAATGTGTGTGAGAGAGAGAATGTGTGTGTGAGAGAGAGAATGTGTGTGTGAGAGAGAATGTGTGTGTGTGAGAGAATGTGGGTGTCAGAGAGAATGCGTGTGTGAGAGAGAGAATGCGTGTGTGAGAGACAATGCGTGTGTGAGAGAGAATGTGTGTGTGAGAGAGAATGTGTGTGTCAGAGAGAGAATGCGTGTGTGAGAGAGAGAATGCGTGTGTCAGAGAGAATGCGTGTGTGAGAGAGAGAATGTGTGTGAGAGAGAATTTGTGTGTGTGAGAGAGAATGCGTGTGTGAGAGAGAGAGAATATGTGTGTGAGAGAGAGAATGTGTGTGAGAGAGAGAATGCGTGTGTCAGAGAGAATGCTTGTGTGAGAGAGAGAATATGTGTGAGAGAGAGAATGTGTGTGAGAGGGAGAATGCGTGTGTCAGAGAGAATGCGTGTGTGAGAGAGAATGCGTGTGTGAGAGAGAGAGAATGTGTGTGTGAGAGAGAGAATGTGTGTGTGAGAGAGAATGTGTGTGTGAGAGAGAATGCGTGTGTGAGAGAGAATGCGTGTGGGAGAGAGAGAATGCGTGTGTGAGAGAGAATGCGTGTGTCAGAGAGAATGCGTGTGTGAGAGAGAGAATGTGTGTGTGAGAGAGAGAATGTGTGTGTGAGAGAGAGAATGTGTGTGTGAGAGAGAATGCGTGTGTCAGAGAGAATGAGTGTGTGAGAGGGAATGCGTGTGAGAGAGAGAGAGAATGTGTGTGTGAGAGAGAGAATGTGTGTGTGTGAGAGAATGTGTGTGTGAGAGAGAATGTGTGTGTGAGAGAGAATGCGTCTGTGATAGAGAGAATGCGTGTGTGTGGGAGAATGCGTGTGTCAGAGAGAATGCGTGTGTGAGGGAGAGAATGTGTGTGAGAGAAAGAATGCGTGTGTCAGAGAGAATGCGTGTTTGAGCGAGAGAGGATGTGTGTGAGAGCGAGAATGCCTGTGTGAGAGAGAGAGAAGGTATGTGTGAGAGAGAGAATGTGTGTGAGAGAGAGAATGTGTGTGAGAGAGGGGGAATGTGTGTGTGAGAGAGAGAATGTGTGTGAGAGAGAGAGAATGCGTGTGTCAGAGAGAATGCGTGTGTGAGAGAGAATGTGTGTCTGATAGAGAGAGAATGTGTGTGAGAGAGCGAGAATGTGTGTGTGTGAGAGAGAATGCGTGTGTGTGAGAGAGGATGTGTGTGTGTGAGAGAGAATGTGTGTGTGTGAGAGAGAATGCGTGTGTTAGAGAGAATGTGTGTGTGAGAGAATGTGTGTGTGAGAGAATGTGAGTGTGAGAGAGAATGCGTGTGTGAGAGAGAGAATCTGTGTGTGAGAATGTGTGTGTGAGAGAGAGAATGTGTGTGTGAGAAAGAATGTGCGTGTGACAGAGAATGCGTGTGTGAGAGAGAATGTGTGTGTGAGAGAGAGAGAATGTGTGTGTGAGAGAGAGAGAATGCGTGTGTGTGAGAGAGAGAATGTGTGTGTGAGAGAGAGAATGTTTGTGAGAGAGAGAATGTTTGTGTGAGAGAGAGAATGCGTGTGAGAGAGAGAATGAGTGTGTGTGAGAGAGAATGCGTGTGTGAGAGAGAGAGATTGTGTGTGAGAGAGAATGTGTGTGTGAGAGTGAGAGAATGTGTGTGTGAGAGAGAGAGAATGCGTGTGTGTGAGAGAGAGAATGTGTGTGTGAGAGAGAGAATGTTTGTGAGAGAGTGAATGTTTGTGTGAGAGAGAGAATGCGTGTGAGAGAGGGAATGAGTGTGTGTGAGAGAGAATGCGTGTGTGAGAGAATGCGTGTGTGTTAGAGAGAGAATGTGTGTGTGAGAGAGAATGCGTGTGAGAGAGAGAATGCGTGTGAGAGAGAAATAATGTGTGTGAGAGAGAGAATGTGTGTGAGAGAGAGAGAATGTGTGTGTGAGAGAGAGATGTGTGTGTGAGAGAGAATGTGTGTGTGTGAGAGAATGTGTGTGTCAGAGAGAATGCGTGTGTGAGAGAGAGAATGCGTGTGTGAGAGAGAATGCGTGTGTGAGAGAGAATGTGTGTGTGAGAGAGAATGTGTGTGTTAGAGAGAGAATGCGTGTGTGAGAGAGAGAATGCGTGTGTCAGAGAGAATGCGTGTGTGAGAGAGAGAATGTGTGTGAGAGAGAATTTGTGTGTGTGAGAGAGAATGCGTGTGTGAGAGAGAGAGAATATGTGTGTGAGAGAGAGAATGTGTGTGAGAGAGAGAATGTGTGTTAGAGAGAGAATGCGTGTGTCAGAGAGAATGCTTGTGTGAGAGAGAGAATGTGTGTGAGAGAGAGAATGTGTGTGAGAGGGAGAATGCGTGTGTCAGAGAGAATGCGTGTGTGAGAGAGAATGCGTGTGTGAGAGAGAGAGAATGTGTGTGTGAGAGAGAGAATGTGTGTGTGAGAGAGAATGTGTGTGTGAGAGAGAATGCGTGTGTGAGAGAGAATGCGTGTGGGAGAGAGAGAATGCGTGTGTGAGAGAGAATGCGTGTGTCAGAGAGAATGCGTGTGTGAGAGAGAGAATGTGTGTGTGAGAGAGAGAATGTGTGTGTGAGAGAGAGAATGTGTGTGAGAGAGAGAATGCGTGTGTCAGAGAGAATGAGTGTGTGAGAGGGAATGCGTGTGAGAGAGAGAGAGAATGTGTGTGTGAGAGAGAGAATGTGTGTGTGTGAGAGAATGTGTGTGTGAGAGAGAATGTGTGTGTGAGAGAGAATGCGTCTGTGATAGAGAGAATGCGTGTGTGTGGGAGAATGCGTGTGTCAGAGAGAATGCGTGTGTGAGAGAGAGAATGTGTGTGAGAGAGAGTATGCGTGTGTCAGAGAGAATGCGTGTGTGAGCGAGAGAGGATGTGTGTGAGAGCGAGAATGCGTGTGTGAGAGAGAGAAGGTATGTGTGAGAGAGAGAATGTGTGTGAGAGAGAGAATGCTTGTGTCAGAGAGAATGCGTGTGTGAGCGAGAGGATGTGTGTGTGAGAGAGAATGCGTGTGTGAGAGAGAGAATGTGTGTGAGAGAGAGAATGTGTGTGAGAGAGAGAATGCGTGTGAGAGAGAGAGAGAATGTGTGAGAGAGCGAGAGATTGCGTGTGTGAGAGAGAATGCGTGTGTGAGAGAGAATGCGTGTGAGAGACAGAGAATGCGTGTGTGAGAGAGAGAGAGAATGCGTGTGAGAGAGAGAGAGAATGTGTGTGCGAGAGAGAATGCACGTGTGAGAGAGAGAATGTGTGTGTGTGAGAGAGAATGTGTGAGAGAGAGAATGTGTGTGTGTGAGAGAGAGAATGTGTGTGTGAGAGAGAGAATGTGTGTGTGAGAGAGAATGCGTGTGTGAGAGAGAGAATGTGTGTGAGAGAGAGAATGTGTGTGAGAGAGAGAATGCGTGTGAGAGAGAGAGAGAATGTTTGTGAGAGAGCGAGAGATTGCGTGTGTGAGAGAGAATGCGTGTGTGAGAGAGAATGCGTGTGAGAGACAGAGAATGCGTGTGTGAGAGAGAGAGAGAATGCGTGTGAGAGAGAGAGAGAATGTGTGTGCGAGAGAGAATGCGCGTGTGAGAGAGAGAATGTGTGTGTGTGAGAGAGAATGTGTGAGAGAGAGAATGTGTGTGTGTGAGAGAGAGAATGTGTGTGTGAGAGAGAGAATGTGTGTGTGAGAGAGAATGCGTGCGAGAGAGAGAGAGAATGTGTGTGAGAGAGAGAATGCGTGTGTGAGAGAGAATGCGTGTGTGAGAGAGAGAGAATGTGTGTGAGAGAGTGAATGCGTGTGTGCAAGAGAGAGAGAATGTGTGTGTGAGAGAGAGAGAATGCGTGAGAGAGAGAATGCGTGTGTGTGAGAGAGAGAATGCGTGTGTGAGAGAGAGAGAATGCGTGTGCGTGTGAGAGAGAGAATGAGTGTGTGTGAGAGAGAATGCATGTGTGCGAGAGAGAATGCGTGTCTGAGAGAGAGAATGCGTGTGTGAGAGAGAGAGAGAATGCGTGTGTGCGAGAGAGATTGCGTGTGTGAGAGAGAGATAATGCGTGTGTGGGAGAGAATGTGTGTGAGAGAGAGAATGCATTTTTGTGTGAGAGAGAGAGAATGCGTGTGTGACAGAGAATGCGTGTGCGTGTGAAAGAGAGAGAATGCATGTGTGTGAGAGAGAGAATGCGTGTGCGAGAGAGAGAATGCGTGTGTGAGAGAGAGAGAATGCGTGTCTGAGAGTGAGAATGCGTGTGTGAGAGAGAGAGAGAATGCGTGTGTGCGAGAGAGATTGCGTGTGTGAGAGAGAGATAATGCGTGTGTGAGAGAGAGAATGTGTGTGTGAGAGAGAATGTGTGAGTGAGAGAGAATGCGTGTGCGTGTGAGAGAGAAAGAATGCGTGTGTGACAGAGATTTCGTGTGCGTGTGAGAGAGAGAGAATGCATGTGTAAGAGAGAATGCGTGTGTGAGAGAGAGAGAATGCGTGTGAGAGAGAGAGAATGCGTGTGTGACAGAGAATGCGTGTGCGTGTGTGAGAGAGAGAATGTGTGTGTGAGAGACAATGTGTGTGAGAGAGAGAATGCGTGTGAGAGAGAGAGAGAATGTGTGTGTGAGAGAGAGAATGCGTGTGTGTGAGAGAGAGAGAGAGAATGCGTGTGAGAGAGAGAGAGAATGTGTGTGCGAGAGAGAATGCGCGTGTGAGAGAGAGAAAGTGTGTGTGTGTCTGAGAGAGAATGTGTGAGAGAGAGAATGTGTGTGTGAGAGAGAGAGAATGTGTGTGTGAGAGAGAATGCTTGTGTGAGAGAGAGAATGTGTGTGTGAGAGAGAATGCGTGTGTGAGAGAGAATGTGTGTGTGTGTGTCTGAGAGAGAATGTGTGAGAGAGAGAATGTGTGTGTGTGAGAGAGAGAATGCGTGTGTGAGAGAGAGAATGCGTGTGTGAGAGAGAATGCGTGTGTGAGAGAGAATGTGTGTGTGAGAGAGAATGCGTGTGTCTGAGAGAATGCGTGTGTGAGAGAGAGAATGTGTGTGAGAGAGAATTTGTGTGTGTGAGAGAGAATGCGTGTGTGAGAGAGAGAGAATATGTGTGTGAGAGAGAGAATGTGTGTGAGAGAGAGAATGTGTGTGAGAGAGAGAATGCGTGTGTCAGAGAGAATGCTTGTGTGAGAGAGAGAATGTGTGTGAGAGAGAGAATGTGTGTGAGAGCGAGAATGCGTGTGTCAGAGAGAATGCGTGTGTGAGAGAGAATGCGTGTGTGAGAGAGAGAGAATGTGTGTGTGAGAGAGAGAATGTGTGTGTGAGAGAGAATGTGTGTGTGAGAGAGAATGCGTGTGTGAGAGAGAATGCGTGTGGGAGAGAGAGAATGCGTGTGTGAGAGAGAATGCGTGTGTCAGAGAGAATGCGTGTGTGAGAGAGAGAATGTGTGTGTGAGAGAGAGAATGTCTGTGTGAGAGAGAGAATGTGTGAGAGAGAGAGAATGCGTGTGTCAGAGAGAATGAGTGTGTGAGAGGGAATGCGTGTGAGAGAGAGAGAGAATGTGTGTGTGAGAGAGAGAATGTGTGTGTGTGAGAGAATGTGTGTGTGAGAGAGAATGTGTGTGTGAGAGAGAATGCGTCTGTGATAGAGAGAATGCGTGTGTGAGGGAGAATGCGTGTGTCAGAGAGAATGCGTGTGTGAGAGAGAGAATGTGTGTGAGAGCGAGAATGCGTGTGTGAGAGAGAGAGAAGGTGTGTGTGAGAGAGAGAATGTATGTGAGAGAGAGAATGCGTGTGTCAGAGAGAATGCGTGTGTGAGCGAGACAATGTGTGTGTGAGAGAGAATGCGTGTGTGAGAGAGAGAATGTGTGTGAGAGAGAGAATGCGTGTGAGAGAGAGAGAGAATGTGTGTGAGAGAGCGAGAGAATGTGTGTGTGAGAGAGAATGCGTGTGTGAGAGAGAATGCGTGTGAGAGAGAGAGAATGCGTGTGTGAGAGAGAGAGAGAGAATGCGTGTGAGAGAGAGAGAATGTGTGTGCGAGAGAGAATGAGCGTGTGAGAGAGAGAATGTGTGTGTGTGAGAGAATGTGTGTGTGAGAGAGAATGTGTGTGTGAGAGAGAATGCGTCTGTGATAGAGAGAATGCGTGTGTGAGGGAGAATGCGTGTGTCAGAGAGAATGCGTGTGTGAGAGAGAGAATGTGTGTGAGAGCGAGAATGCGTGTGTGAGAGAGAGAGAAGGTGTGTGTGAGAGAGAGAATGTATGTGAGAGAGAGAATGCGTGTGTCAGAGAGAATGCGTGTGTGAGCGAGACAATGTGTGTGTGAGAGAGAATGCGTGTGTGAGAGAGAGAATGTGTGTGAGAGAGAGAATGCGTGTGAGAGAGAGAGAGAATGTGTGTGAGAGAGCGAGAGAATGTGTGTGTGAGAGAGAATGCGTGTGTGAGAGAGAATGCGTGTGAGAGAGAGAGAATGCGTGTGTGAGAGAGAGAGAGAGAATGCGTGTGAGAGAGAGAGAATGTGTGTGCGAGAGAGAATGCGCGTGTGAGAGAGAGAATGTGTGTGTGTGAGAGAGAATGTGTGAGAGAGAATGTGTGTGTGTGAGAGAGAGAATGTGTGTGTGAGAGAGAGAATGTGTGTGTGAGAGAGAATGCGTGTGAGAGAGAGAGAGAATGTGTGTGTGAGAGAGAATGCGTGTGTGAGAGAGAATGCGTGTGTGAGAGAGAGAGAATGTGTGTGAGAGAGTGAATGCGTGTGTGCAAGAGAGAGAGAATGTGTGTGTGAGAGAGAGAGAATGTGTGTGCGTGTGAGAGAGAGAATGAGTGTGTGTGAGAGAGAATGCGTGTGTGCGAGAGAGAATGCGTGTCTGAGAGAGAAAATGCGTGTGTGAGAGAGAGAGAGAATGCGTGTGTGCGAGAGAGATTGCGTGTGTGAGAGAGAGATAATGCGTGTGTGGGAGAGAATGTGTGTGAGAGAGAGAATGCATTTTTGTGTGAGAGAGAGAGAATGCGTGTGTGACAGAGAATGCGTGTGCGTGTGAAAGAGAGAGAATGCATGTGTGAGAGAGAGAGAATGCGTGTGCGAGAGAGAGAATGCGTGTGTGAGAGAGAGAGAATGCGTGTCTGAGAGTGAGAATGCGTGTGTGAGAGAGAGAGAGACTGCGTGTGTGCGAGAGAGATTGCGTGTGAGAGAGAGAGAGAATGCGTGTGTGCGAGAGAGAGAATGTGTGTGTGCGAGAGAGAGAAAATGTGTGTTAGAGAGAATGCGTCTGTGAGAGAGAGAGAATGTGTACGTGAGAGAGAGATTGATTGCACGAGAGAGAGAATGCGTGCGTGAGAGAGAGTGAGTGTGGGAGAGAGATAGAGAATGCGTGCGTGTGAGAGAGAGAGAATGCGTGTGTGAGAGACAGATAATGCGTGTGTGAGAGAGAGAATGTGTGTGTGAGAGAGAATGTGTGAGTGAGAGAGAATGCGTGTGCGTGTGAGAGAGAAAGAATGCGTGTGTGACAGAGATTTAGTGTGCGTGTGAGAGGGAGAGAATGCATGTGTAAGAGAGAATGCGTGTGTGAGAGAGAGAGAATGCGTGTGAGAGAGAGAGAATGCGTGTGTGACAGAGAATGCGTGTGCGTGTGTGAGAGAGAGAATGTGTGTGTGAGAGAGAATGTGTGTGAGAGAGAGAATGCGTGTGAGAGAGAGAGAATGTGTGTGTGAGAGAGAGAATGCGTGTGTGAGAGAGAGAGAGAATGCGTGTGAGAGAGAGAGAGAATGTGTGTGCGAGAGAGAATGCGCGTGTGAGAGAGAGAATGTGTGTGTGTGTCTGAGAGAGAATGTGTGAGAGAGAGAATGTGTGTGTGAGAGAGAGAGAATGTGTGTGTGAGAGAGAATGCGTGTGTGAGAGAGAGAATGTGTGTGTGAGAGAGAATGCGTGTGTGAGAGAGAATGTGTGTGTGTGTCAGAGAGAGAATGTGTGAGAGAGAGAATGTGTGTGTGTGAGAGAGAGAATGTGTGTGTGAGAGAGAGAATGTGTGTGTGAGAGAGAATGCGTGTGAGAGAGAATGTGTGTGAGAAAGAGAATGCGTGTGTGAGAAAGAGAATGCGTGTGTGAGAGAGAGAATGTGTGTGTGTGACAGAATGCGTGTGTGAGAGAGAGAGTGTGTGTGTGAGAGCGAGAGAGAATGTGTGTGAGAGAGAGAGAGAATGCGAGTGAGAGAGAGAATGCGTATGTGCGAGAGAGAATGCGTGTGTGAGAGAGAGAATGTGTGTGTGAGAGAGAATGTGTGTCAGAGAGAGAGAGAATGTGTGTGAGAGACAGAATGCGTGTGTGCAAGAGAGAGAGAATGCGTGTGTGAGAGAGAGAGAGAATGTGAGAGAGAGAGAGAGAATGCGTGTGTGCGAGGGAGAGAGAATGCGTGTGTGTGAGAGAGAGAGAATGTGTGTGAGAGAGAGAGAATGCGTGTGTGCGAGTGAGAGAGAGAATGAGTGTGTGAGAGAGAGAATGTGTGTGAGAGAGAATGTGTGTGTGAGAGAGAATGCGTGTGTGAGAGAGAATGTGTGTGTGAGAGAGAATGTGTGTGTGAGAGAGAGAATGTGTGTGTGAGAGAGAATGTGTGTGTGAGAGAGAATGCGTGTGTGAGAGAGAGAATGTGTGTGTGAGAGAATGTGTGTGTGAGAGAGAATGTGTGTGTGTGAGAGAGAATGTGTGTGTGAGAGAGAGAATGTGTGTGTGAGAGAATGTGTGTGTGAGAGAGAATGTGTGTGTGAGAGAGAATGCGTGTGTGTCAGAGAGAGAATGTGCGAGTGAGAGAGAGAATGTGTGTGTGAGAGAGAATGTGTGTGTGTGAGAGAGAGAATGTGCGAATGAGAGAGAGAATGTGCGTGTGAGAGAGAATGCGTGTGTGTGAGAGAGAGAATGTGCGAGTGAGAGAGAGAATGTGCGTGTGAGAGAGAATGCGTGTGTGAGAGAGAATGCGTGTCTGTGAGAGAGAGAATGTGCGAGTGAGAGAGAGAATGTGTGTGTGAGAGAGAATGTGTGTGTGAGAGAGAGAATGTGTGTGAGAGAGGGAGAATGTGTGTGTGAGAGAGAGAATGTGTGTGAGAGAGGGAGAATGTGTGTGAGAGAGAGAGAATGTGTGTGAGAGAGAGAGAATGCGTGTGTGTGAGAGAGAATGTGTGTGTGATAGAGAGAGAATGTGTGTGAGAGAGAGAATGCGTGTGTGACAGAGAATGCGTGTGCGTGTGTGAGAGAGAGAATGCATGAGTAAGAGAGAGAATGCGTGTGTGAGAGAGAGAGAATGCATGTCTGAGAGGGAGAATGTGTGTGTGAGAGAGAGAATGTGTGTGTGAGAGAGAATGCGTGTGAGAGAGAGAGAGAATGTGTGTGTGAGAGAGAATGCGTGTGTGAGAGAGAATGCCTGTGAGAGAGAGAGAGAATGTGTGTGAGAGAGTGAATGCGTGTGTGCAAGAGAGAGAATGTGTGTGTGAGAGAGAGAGAATGCGTGCGAGTGAGAATGCGTGTGTGTGTGAGAGAGAATGCGTGTGTGAGAGAGAGAGAATGCGTGTGCGTGTGAGAGAGAGAATCAGTGTGTGTGAGAGAGAATGCGTGTGTGCGAGAGAGAATGCGTGTGTGAGAGAGAGAGAATGCGTGTCTTGAGAGAGAGAATGCGTGTGTGAGAGAGAGAATGTGTGTGTGAGAGAGAATGTGTGAGTGAGAGAGAATGCGTGTGCGTGTGAGAGAGAAAGAATGCGTGTGTGACAGAGATTTCGTGTGCGTGTGTGAGGGAGAGAATGCATGTGTAAGAGAGAATGCGTGTGTGAGAGAGAGAGAATGCGTGTGAGAGAGAGAGAGAATGCGTGTGTGACAGAGAATGCGTGTGCGTGTGTGAGAGAGAGAATGTGTGTGAGAGAGAGAATGCGTGTGAGAGAGAGAGAGAATGTGTGTGAGAGAGAGAGAATGCGTGTGTGAGAGAGAGAGAGAATGCGTGTGAGAGAGAGAGAGAATGTGTGTGCGAGAGAGAATGCGCGTGTGAGAGAGAGAATGTGTGTGTGTGTCTGAGAGAGAATGTGTGAGAGAGAGAATGCGTGTGTGAGAGAGAGAGAATGTGTGTGTGAGAGAGAATGCGTGTGTGAGAGAGAGAATGTGTGTGTGAGAGAGAATGCGTGTGTGAGAGAGAATGTGTGTGTGTGTCTGAGAGAGAATGTGTGAGAGAGAGAATGTGTGTGTGTGAGAGAGAGAATGTGTGTGTGAGAGAGAGAATGTGTGTGTGAGAGAGAATGCGTGTGAGAGAGAATGTGTGTGAGAAAGAGAATGCGTGTGTGAGAAAGAGAATGCGTGTGTGAGAGAGAGAATGTGTGTGTGTGATAGAATGCGTGTGTGAGAGAGAGAGTGTGTGTGTGAGAGCGAGAGAGAATGTGTGTGAGAGAGAGAGAGAATGCGAGTGAGAGAGAGAATGCGTATGTGCGAGAGAGAATGCGTGTGTGAGAGAGAGAATGTGTGTGTGAGAGAGAATGTGTGTCAGAGAGAGAGAGAATGTGTGTGAGAGAGAGAATGCGTGTGTGCAAGAGAGAGAGAATGCGTGTGTGAGAGAGAGAGAGAATGTGTGAGAGAGAGAGAGAATGCGTGTGTGCGAGTGAGAGAGAATGCGTGTGTGTGAGAGAGAGAGAATGTGTGTGAGAGAGAGAATGCGTGTGTGTGAGTGAAAGAGAGAATGTGTGTGTGAGAGAGAGAATGTGTGTGAGAGAGAATGTGTGTGTGAGAGAGAATGCGTGTGTGAGAGAGAATGTGTGTGTGAGAGAGAATGTGTGTGTGAGAGAGAGAATGTGTGTGTGAGAGAGAATGTGTGTGTGAGAGAGAATGCGTGTGTGAGAGAGAGAATGTGTGTGTGAGAGAATGTGTGTGTGAGAGAGAATGTGTGTGTGTGAGAGAGAATGTGTGTGTGAGAGAGAGAATGTGTGTGTGAGAATGTGTGTGTGAGAGAGAATGTGTGTGTGAGAGAGAATGCGTGTGTGTCAGAGACAGAATGTGCGAGTGAGAGAGAGAATGTGTGTGTGAGAGAGAATGTGTGTGTGTGAGAGAGAGAATGTGCGAGTGAGAGAGAGAATGTGCGTGTGAGAGAGAATGCTTGTGTGTGAGAGAGAGAATGTGCGAGTGAGAGAGAGAATGTGCGTGTGAGAGAGAATGCGTGTGTGAGAGAGAATGCGTGTCTGTGAGAGAGAGAATGTGCGAGTGAGAGAGAGAATGTGTGTGTGAGAGAGAATGTGTGTGTGAGAGAGAGAATGTGTGTGAGAGAGGGAGAATGTGTGTGTGAGAGAGAGAATGTGTGTGAGAGAGGGAGAATGTGTGTGTGAGAGAGAGAATGTGTGTGAGAGAGAGAGAATGCGTGTGTGTGAGAGAGAATGTGTGTGTGATAGAGAGAGAATGTGTGAGAGAGAGAGAATGCGTGTGTGACAGAGAATGCGTGTGCGTGTGTGAGAGAGAGAATGCATGAGTAAGAGAGAGAATGCGTGTGTGAGAGAGAGAGAATGCATGTCTGAGAGGGAGAATGTGTGTGTGAGAGAGAGAATGTGTGTGTGAGAGAGAATGCGTGTGAGAGAGAGAGAGAATGTGTGTGTGAGAGAGAATGCGTGTGTGAGAGAGAATGCCTGTGAGAGAGAGAGAGAATGTGTGTGAGAGAGTGAATGCGTGTGTGCAAGAGAGAGAATGTGTGTGTGAGAGAGAGAGAATGCGTGCGAGAGAGAATGCGTGTGTGTGTGAGAGAGAATGCGTGTGTGAGAGAGAGAGAATGCGTGTGCGTGTGAGAGAGAGAATCAGTGTGTGTGAAAGAGAATGCGTGTGTGCGAGAGAGAATGCGTGTGTGAGAGAGAGAGAATGCGTGTCTTGAGAGAGAGAATGCGTGTGTGAGAGAGAGAGAGAATGCGTGTGTGCGAGAGAGATTGCATGTGTGAGAGAGAGATAATGCGTGTGTGAGAGAGAATGTGTGTGAGAGAGAGAATGCATTTTTGTGTGTGAGAGAGAGAATGCGTGTGTGACAGAGAATGCGTGTGCGTGTGAAAGAGAGAGAATGCATGTGTGAGAGAGAGAGAATGCGTGTGCGAGAGAGAGAATGCGTGTGTGTGAGAGAGAGAATGCGTGTCTGAGAGTGAGAATGCGTGTGTGGGAGAGAGAGAGACTGCGTGTGTGCGAGAGAGAGAATGCGTGCGTGAGAGAGAGAATGAGTGTGAGAGAGAGAGTTAGTGTGCAAGAGAGCGAATGCGTGCGTGAGAGATAGAGAATGAGAGTGTGAGAGAGAGAGGATTCGTGCATGTGAGAGAGATTGCATGTGTGAGAGAGAATGCGTGTGTGAGAGAGAGAGAATGTGTGTGTGAGAGAGAGAGAATGTGTGTGTGAGAGAGAATGCGTATGTGAGAGAGAGAGAATGCGTGTGTGAGAGAGAGAATGTGTGTGAGAGAGAGAATGCGTGTGTCAGAGAGAATGCGTGTGTGAGAGAGAGAATGTGTGTGAGAGAGAGAATGCGTGTGTGCAAGAGAGAGAAAATGCGTGTTAGAGAGAGAGAGAGAGAATGCGTGTGAGAGAGAGGGAGAATGCGTGTGTGAGAGAGAATGCGTGTGAGAGAGAGAAAATGCGTGTGTGTGTGAGAGAGCAAATGCGTGTGAGAGAGAGAGAGAATGTGTGTGTGAGAGAGAATGTGCGTGTGAGAGAGAGAATGTGTGTGTGTTTCTGAGAGAGAATGTGTGAGAGAGAGAATGTGTGTGTGTGAGAGAGAGAGAATGTGTGTGTGAGAGAGAATGTGTGTGTGAGAGAGAGAATGTGTGTGTGAGAGTGAATGCGTGTGTGCAAGAGAGAGAGAATGCGTGTGTGAGAGAGAGAGAGAATGCGTGAGAGAGAGAATGCGTGTGTGAGAGAGAGAATGTGTGTGTGAGAGAGAGAGAATGTTTGTGAGAGAGAGAGAATGCGTGTGTGTGAGAGAGAGAATGTGTGTGCGAGAGAGAATGCGTATGCATGTGAGAGAGAGAATGAGTGTGTGTGAGAGAGAATGCGTGTGTGAGAGAGAATGTGTGTGCGTGTGAGAGAGAGAATGCGTGTGTGAGAGAGAATGTGTGTGTGAGAGAGAGAATGTTTGTGAGAGAGAGAGAATGAGTGTGTGTGAGAGAGAGAATGCGTGTGTGTGAGAGAGAGAATGTGTGTGTGCGAGAGAGAATGCGTGTGCGTGTGAGAGAGAGAATGAGTGTGTGTGAAAGAGAATGCGTGTGTGAGAGAGAATGTGTGTGTGAGGGAGAGAATGCGTGTGCGTGTGAGAGAGTGAATGAGTGTGTGTGACAGAGAATGCGTGTGTGAGAGAGAATGTGTGTGTGTGAGAGAGAATGCGTGTGTGTGAGAGAGAGAGAATAAGTGTGCGAGAGAGAGAATGTGTGTGAGAGAGAATGCGTGTGTGTGAGAGAGAGAATGTGTGTGCGAGAGAGAATGCGTGTGCGTGTGAGAGAGAGAATGAGTGTGTGTGACAGAGAATGCGTGTGTGAGAGAGAATGTGTGTGTGTGTGAGAGAATGCGTGTGTGTGAGAGAGAGAGAATGAGTGTGTGAGAGAGAGAATGTGTGTGAGAGAGAATGCGTGTGTGCGAGAGAGAGAATGCGTGTGTACTAGAGAGAGAATGCGTGTGTGAGAGAATGCGGGTGCGTGTGAGACAGAGAATCCGTGTGTGTGAGAGAGAGAGAATGCGTGTGCGAGAGAGAGAATGCGTGTGTGTGAGAGAGATAATGCGTGTGTGAGAGAGAGAATGTGTGTGTGAGAGCGAATGCACGTGAGAGAGAGAGAATGCGAATGCGTGTGAGAGAGACAGAATGTGTGTGAGAGAGAGAGAATGCGTGTGTGAGAGAGAGAATGTGTGTGTGTGAGAGAGAATGTGTGTGTGAAAGAGAGAATGTGTGTGAGAGAGAGAATGTGTGTGTGTGTGGGAGAGAGAATGTCTGTGTGAGAGATAGAATATGTGTGTGAGAGAGAGAATGTGTGTGAGAGAGAATGTGTGTGAGAAAGAGAATGCGTGTGTGAGAAAGAGAATGCGTGTGTGAGAGAGAGAATGTGTGTGTGTGACAGAATGCGTGTGTGAGAGAGAGAGTGTGTGTGTGTGAGCGAGAGAGAATGTGTGTGAGAGAGAGAGAGAATGCGAGTGAGAGAGAGAATGCGTATGTGCGAGAGAGAATGCGCGTGTGAGAGAGAGAATGTGTGTGTGAGAGAGAATGTGTGTCAGAGAGTGAGAGAATGTGTGTGAGAGAGAGAATGCGTGTGTGCAAGAGAGAGAGAATGCGTGTGTGAAAGTGAGAGAGAATGTGTGAGAGAGAGAGAGAATGCGTGTGTGCGAGTGAGAGAGAATACGTGTGTGTGTGAGAGAGAGAATGTGTGTGAGAGAGAGAGAATGCGTGTGTGCGAGTGAGAGAGAGAATGCGTGTGTGAGAGAGAGAATGTGTGTGAGAGAGAATGTGTGTGTGAGAGAGAATGCGTGTGTGAGAGAGAATGTGTGTGTGAGAGAGAATGTGTGTGTGAGAGAGAGAATGTGTGTGTGAGAGAGAATGCGTGTGTTAGAGAGAATGTGTGTGTGAGAGAATGTGTGTGTGAGAGAGAATGCGTGTGTGAGAGAGATTGTGTGTGAGAGAGAGAATGTGTGCGTGAGAGAGAGAATGTGTGTGAAAGGGAGAATGTGTGTGTGAGAGTGAGAATGTGTGTGTGAGAGAATGTGTGTGTGTGAGAGAATGTGCGTGTGAGAGAGAATGCGTGTGTGAGAGAGAATGCGTGTGTGTGAGAGAGAGAATGTGCGAGTGAGAGAGAGAATGTGTGTGTGTGAGAAAGAATGTGTGTGAGAGAGGGAGAATGTGTGTGTGTGAGAGAGAATGTGCGAGTGAGAGAGAGAATGTGCGTGTGAGAGAGAATGCGTGTGTGTGAGAGAGAGAATGTGCGAGTGAGAGAGAGAATGTGCGTGTGAGAGAGAATGCGTGTGTGAGAGAGAGAATGTGTGTGAGAGAGGGAGAATGTGTGTGTGAGAGAGAGAATGTGTGTGAGAGAGGGAGAATGTGTGTGTGAGAGAGAGAATGTGTGTGTGAGAGAGAGAATGCGTGTGTCAGAGAGAATGCGTGTGTGTGAGAGAGAATGTGTGTGTGATAGAGAGAGAATGTGTGTGAGAGAGCGAGAATGTGTGTGTGAGAGAGAGAATGCTTGTGTGTGAGAGAGAATGTGTGTGTGAGAGAGAGAATGTGTGTGTGAGAGAGAATGTGTGTGAGAGAGAGAATGCGTGTGTTAGAGAGAATGTGTGTGTGAGGGAGAGAATGCGTGTGCGTGTGAGAGAGTGAATGAGTGTGTGTGAGAGAGAGAATGTGTGTGTGCGAGAGAGAATGCGTGTGCGTGTGAGAGAGAGAATGAGTGTGTGTGACAGAGAATGCGTGTGTGAGAGAGAATGTGTGTGTGTGAGAGAGAATGCGTGCGTGTGAGAGAGAGAGAATGAGTGTGTGAGAGAGAGAATGTGTGTGAGAGAGAATGCGTGTGTGTGAGAGAGAGAATGTGTGTGTGCGAGAGAGAATGCGTGTGCGTGTGTGAGAGAGAATGAGTGTGTCTGACAAAGAATGCATGTGTGAGAGAGAATGTGTGTGTGTGAGAGAGAATGCGTGTGTGTGAGAGAGAGAGAATGAGTGTGTGAGAGAGAGAATGTGTGTGAGAGAGAATGCGTGTGTGCGAGAGAGAGAATGCGAGTGTGCTAGAGAGAGAATGCGTGTGTGAGAGATTGCGTGTGCTTGTGAGACAGAGAATGCGTGTGTGTGAGAGAGAGAGAGAATGCGAGTGAGAGAGAGAATGCGTATGTGCGAGAGAGAATGCGCGTGTGAGAGAGAGAATGTGTGTGTGAGAGAGAATGTGTGTCAGAGAGAGAGAGAATGTGTGTGAGAGAGAGAATGCGTGTGTGCAAGAGAGAGAGAATGCGTGTGTGAGAGAGAGAGAGAATGTGTGTGAGAGAGAGAGAATGCGTGTGTGCGAGTGAGAGAGAATACGTGTGTGTGAGAGAGAGAGAATGTGTGTGAGAGAGAGAGAATGCGTGTGTGCGAGTGAGAGAGAATGCGTGTGTGAGAGAGAGAATGTGTGTGAGGGAGAATGTGTGTGTGAGAGAGAATGCGTGTGTGAGAGAGAATGTGTGTGCGAGAGAGAATGTGTGTGTGAGAGAGAGAATGTGTGTGTGAGAGAGAATGCGTGTGTGAGAGAGAATGTGTGTGTGTGAGAGAGAATGCGTGTGTGTGAAAGAGAGAGAATGAGTGTGTGATAGAGAGAATGTGTGTGAGAGAGAATGCGTGTGTGTGAGAGAGAGAATGTGTGTGTGCGAGAGAGAATGCGTGTGCGTGTGAGAGAGAGAATGAGTGTGTGTGACAGAGAATGCGTGTGTGAGAGAGAATGTGTGTGTGTGTGTGAGAGATTGCGTGTGTGTGAGAGAGAGAGAATGAGTGTGTGAGAGAGAGAATGTGTGTGAGAGAGAATGCGTGTGTGCGAGAGAGAGAATGCGTGTGTGCTAGAGAGAGAATGCGTGTGTGAGAGAATGCGTGTGCGTGTGAGACAGAGAATGCATGTGTGTGAGAGAGAGAGAATGCGTGTGCGAGAGAGAGAATGCGTGTGTGTGAGAGAGATAATGCGTGTGTGAGAGAGAGAATGTGTGTGAGAGAGAGAATGCGCGTGAGAGAGAGAATGCGAATGCGTGTGAGAGAGAGGGAATGTGTGTGAGAGAGAGAATGTGTGTGTGAGAGAGAGAATGTGTGTGTGTGTGGGAGAGAGAATGTGTGTGTGAGAGAGAGAATATGTGTGTGAGAGAGAGAATGTGTGTGAGAGAGAATGTGTGTGAGAAAGAGAATGCGTGTGTGAGAAAGAGAATGCGTGTGTGAGAGAGAGAATGTGTGTGTGCGACAGAATGCGTGTGTGAGAGAGAGAGTGTGTGTGTGACAGCGAGAGAGAATGTGTGTGAGAGAGAGAGAGAATGCGAGTGAGAGAGAGAATGCGTATGTGCGAGAGAGAATGCGCGTGTGAGAGAGAGAATGTGTGTGTGAGAGAGAATGTGTGTCAGAGAGAGAGAGAATGTGTGTGAGAGAGAGAATGCGTGTGTGCAAGAGAGAGAGAATGCGTGTGTGAGAGAGAGAGAGAATGTGTGTGAGAGAGAGAGAATGCGTGTGTGCGAGTGAGAGAGAATACGTGTGTGTGAGAGAGAGAGAATGTGTGTGAGAGAGAGAGAATGCGTGTGTGCGAGTGAGAGAGAGAATGCGTGTGTGAGAGAGAGAATGTGTGTGAGAGAGAATGTGTGTGTGAGAGAGAATGCGTGTGTGAGAGAGAATGTGTGTGTGAGAGAGAATGTGTGTGTGAGAGAGAGAATGTGTGTGTGAGAGAGAATGCGTGTGTTAGAGAGAATGTGTGTGTGAGAGAATGTGTGTGTGAGAGAGAATGCGTGTGTGAGAGAGAGATTGTGTGTGAGAGAGAGAATGTGTGCGTGAGAGAGAGAATGTGTGTGTGAGAGAATGTTTGTGTGAGAGAGAATGTGTGTGTGTGAGAGAGAATGTGTGTGAAAGGGAGAAAGTGTGTGTGAGAGAGAGAATGTGTGTGTGAGAGAATGTGTGTGTGTGAGAGAATGTGCGTGTGAGAGAGAATGCGTGTGTGAGAGAGAATGCGTGTGTGTGAGAGAGAGAATGTGCGAGTGAGAGAGAGAATGTGTGTGTGTGAGAGAGAATGTGTGTGAGAGAGGGAGAATGTGTGTGTGAGAGAGAGAATGTGCGAGTAAGAGAGAGAATGTGCGTGTGAGAGAGAATGCGTGTGTGTGAGAGAGAGAATGTGCGAGTGAGAGAGAGAATGTGCGTGTGAGAGAGAATGCGTGTGTGAGAGAGAGAATGTGTGTGAGAGAGGGAGAATGTGTGTGTGAGAGAGAGAATGTGTGTGAGAGAGGGAGAATGTGTGTGTGAGAGAGAGAATGTGTGTGTGAGAGAGAGAATGCGTGTGTCAGAGAGAATGCGTGTGTGTGAGAGAGAATGTGTGTGTGATAGAGAGAGAATGTGTGTCAGAGAGCGATAATGCGTGTGTGAGAGAGAGAATGCGTGTGTGTGAGAGAGAATGTGTGTGTGAGAGAGAGAATGTGTGTGAGAGAGAGAATGTGTGTGTGAGAGAGAATGCGTGTGTTAGAGAGAGTCTGTGTGTGAGGGAGAGAATGCGTGTGCGTGTGAGAGAGTGAATGAGTGTGTGTGAGAGAGAGAATGTGTGTGTGCGAGAGAGAATGCGTGTGCGTGTGAGAGAGAGAATGAGTGTGTGTGACAGAGAATGCGTGTGTGAGAGAGAATGTGTGTGTGTGAGAGAGAATGCGTGTGTGTGAGAGAGAGAGAATGAGTGTGTGAGAGAGAGAATGTGTGTGTGCGAGAGAGAATGCGTGTGCGTGTGAGAGAGAGAATGAGTGTGTGTGACAGAGAATGCGTGTGTGAGAGAGAATGTGTGTGTGTGAGAGAGAATGCGTGTGTGTGAGAGAGAGAGAATGAGTGTGTGCGATAGAGAATGTGTGTGAGAGAGAATGCGCGTGAGAGAGAGAATGCGAATGCGTGTGAGAGAGAGAGAATGTGTGTGAGAGAGAGAGAATGCGTGTGTGAGACAGAGAATGCGTGTGTGTGAGAGAGAGAGAATGCGTGTGCGAGAGAGAGAATGCGTGTGTGTGAGAGAGATAATGCGTGTGTGAGAGAGAGAATGTGCGTGAGAGAGAGAATGCGCGTGAGAGAGAGAATGCGAATGCGTGTGAGAGAGAGAGAATGTGTGTGAGAGAGAGAGAATGCGTGTGTGAGAGAGAGAATGTGGGTGTGTGAGAGAAAGAGAATGTGTGTGAGAGAGAGAGAGAATGCGAGTGAGGGAGAGAATGTGTATGTGCGAGAGAGAATGCGTGTGTGAGAGAGATAATGTGTGTGTGAGAGAGAATGTGTGTCAGAGAGAGAATGTGTGTGAGAGAGAATGCGTGTGTGCAAGAGAGAGAGAATGCGTGTGTGAGAGAGAGAGAGAATGTGTGAGAGAGAGAGAGAATGCGTGTGTGCGAGTGAGAGAGAATACGTGTGTGTGAGAGAGAGAGAATGTGTGCGAGAGAGAGAGAATGCGTGTGTGCGAGTGAGAGAGAGAATGTGTGTGTGAGAGAGAGAATGTGTGTGAGAGAGAGAGAATGTGTGTGTGTGAGAGAGAATGCGTGTGTGAGAGAGAATGTGTGTGTGAGAGAGAATGTGTGTGTGAGAGAGAGAATGTGTGTGTGAGAGAGAATGTGTGTGTGAGAGAGAATGCGTGTGTTAGAGAGAATGTGTGTGTGAGAGAATGTGTGTGTGAGAGAGAGAGAGAATGTGTGTGAGAGAGTGAATGCGTGTGTGCAAGAGAGAGAATGTGTGTGTGAGAGAGAGAGAATGCGTGCAAGAGAGAATGCGTGTGTGTGTGAGAGAGAATGCGTGTGTGAGAGAGAGAGAATGCGTGTGCCTGTGAGAGAGAGAATGAGTGTGTGTGAGAGAGAATGCGTGTGTGCGAGAGAGAATGCGTGTGTGAGAGAGAGAGAATGCGTGTCTTGAGAGAGAGAATGCGTGTGTGAGAGAGAGAGAGAATGCGTGTGTGCGACTGAGATTGCATTTGTGAGAGAGAGATAATGCGTGTGGGAGAGAGAATGTGTGTGAGAGAGAGAATGCATTTTTGTGTGAGAGAGAGAGAATGCGTGTGTGACAGAGAATGCGTGTGCGTGTGAAAGAGAGAGAATGCATGTGTGAGAGAGAGAGAATGCGTGTGCGAGAGAGAGAATGCGTGTGTGAGAGAGGGAGAATGCGTGTCTGAGAGTGAGAATGCGTGTGTGAGAGAGAGAGAGAATGCGTGTGTGCGAGAGAGAGAATGCATGCGTGAGAGAGAGAATGAGTGTGAGAGAGAGTGTTAGTGTGCAAGAGAGCGAATGCGGGCGTGAGAGAGAGAGAATGAGTGTGTGTGAGAGAGAGGATTCGTGCATGTGAGAGAGAATGCATGTGTGAGAGAGAATGCTTGTGTGAGAGAGTGAGAATGTGTGTGTGAGAGAGAGAGAATGTGTGTGTGAGAGAGAATGCGAATGTGAGAGAGAGAGAATGCGTGTGTGAGAGAGAGAATGTGTGTGAGAGAGAGAATGCGTGTGTCAGAGAGAATGCGTGTGTGAGAGGGAGAATGTGTGTGAGAGAGAGAATGCGTGTGTGCAAGAGAGAGAAAATGTGTGTTAGAGAGAGAGAGAGAGAATGCGTGTGAGAGAGAGAGAGAATGCGTGTGTGAGAGAGAATGCGTGTGAGAGAGAGAGAATGCGTGTGTGTGAGAGAGAGAAAATGCGTGTGAGAGAGAGAGAGAATGTGTGTGTGAGAGAGAATGTGCGTTTGAGAGAGAGAATGTGTGTGTGTGTCTGAGAGAGAATGTGTGAGAGAGAGAATGTGTGTGTGTGTGAGAGAGAGAATGTGTGTGTGAGAGTGAATGCGTGTGTGCAAGAGAGAGAGAATGCGTGTGTGAGAGAGAGAGAGCGAATGCGTGAGAGAGAGAATGCGTGTGTGAGAGAGAGAATGTGTGTGTGAGAGAGAATGCGTATGCGTGTGAGAGAGAGAATGAGTGTGTGTGAGAGAGAATGCGTGTGTGAGAGAGAATGTGTGTGCGTGTGAGAGAGAGAATGCGTGTGTGAGAGAGAATGTGTGTGTGTGAGAGAGAGAATGTTTGTGAGAGAGAGAGAATGAGTGTGTGTGAGAGAGAGAATGCGTGTGTGTGAGAGAGAGAATGTGTGTGTGCGAGAGAGAATGCGTGTGCGTGTGAGAGAGAGAATGAGTGTGTGTGACAGAGAATTCGTGTGTGAGAGGGAATGTATGTGTGAGGGAGAGAATGCGTGTGCGTGTGAGAGAGTGAATGAGTGTGTGTGAGAGAGAGAATGTGTGTGTGCGAGAGAGAATGCGTGTGCGTGTGAGAGAGAGAATGAGTGTGTGTGACAGAGAATGCGTGTGTGAGAGAGAATGTGTGTGTGTGAGAGAGAATGTGTGTGTGTGTGAGAGAGAGAGAATGAGTGTGTGAGAGAGAGAATGTGTGTGAGAGAGAATGCGTGTGTGTGAGAGAGAGAATGAGTGTGTGTGACAGAGAATGCGTGTGTGAGAGAGAATGTGTGTGTGTGTGAGAGAATGCGTGTGTGTGAGAGAGAGAGAATGAGTGTGTGAGAGAGAGAATGTGTGTGAGAGAGAATGCGTGTGTGCGAGAGAGAGAATGCGTGTGTGCTAGAGAGAGAATGCGTGTGTGAGAGATTGCGTGTGCTTGTGAGACAGAGAATGCGTGTGTGTGAGAGAGAGAGAATGCGTGTGCGAGAGAGAGAATGCGTGTGTGTGAGAGAGATAATGCGTGTGTGAGAGAGAGAATGTGTGTGAGAGAGAGAATGCGCGTGAGAGAGAGAATGCGAATGCGTGTGAGAGAGAGAGAATGTGTGTGAGAGAGAGAGAATGCGTGTGTGAGAGAGAGAATGTGTGTGTGAGAGAGAGAATGTGTGTGAGAGAGAGAATGTGTGTGTGAGAGAGAGAATGTGTGTGTGTGTGGGAGAGAGAATGTGTGTGTGAGAGAGAGAATATGTGTGTGAGAGAGAGAATGTGTGTGAGAGAGAATGTGTGTGAGAAAGAGAATGCGTGTGTGAGAAAGAGAATGCGTGTGTGTGAGAGAGAATGTGTGTGTGTGACAGAATGCGTGTGTGAGAGAGAGAGTGTGTGTGTGAGAGCGAGAGAGAATGTGTGTGAGAGGGAGAGAGAATGCGAGTGAGAGAGAGAATGCGTATGTGCGAGAGAGAATGCGTGTGTGAGAGAGAGAATGTGTGTGTGAGAGAGAATGTGTGTCAGAGAGAGAGAGAATGTGTGTGATAGAGAGAATGCGTGTGTGCAAGAGAGAGAGAATGCGTGTGTGAGAGAGAGAGAGAATGTGTGAGAGAGAGAGAGAATGCGTGTGTGCGAGTGAGTGAGAATACGTGTGTGTGAGAGTGAGAGAATGTGTGTGAGAGAGAGAGAATGCGTGTGTGCGAGTGAGAGAGAGAATGCGTGTGTGAGAGAGAGAATGTGTGTGAGAGAGAATGTGTGTGTGAGAGAGAATGCGTGTGTGAGAGAGAATGTGTGTGTGAGAGAGAATGTGTGTGTGAGAGAGAGAATGTGTGTGAGAGAGAATGCGTGTGTGTGAGAGAGAGAATGTGTGTGTGCGAGAGAGAATGTGTGTGCGTGTGAGAGAGAGAATGAGTGTGTGTGACAGAGAATGCGTGTGTGAGAGAGAATGTGTGTGTGTGTGAGAGAATGTGTGTGTGTGAGAGAGAGAGAATGAGTGTGTGAGAGAGAGAATGTGTGTGAGAGAGAATGCGTGTGTGCGAGAGAGAGAATGCGTGTGTAATAGAGAGAGAATGCGTGTGTGAGAGAATGCGTGTGCTTGTGAGACAGAGATTGCGTGTGTGTGAGAGAGAGAGAATGCGTGTGCGAGAGAGAGATTGCGTGTGTGTGAGAGAGATAATGCGTGTGTGAGAGAGAGAATGTGTGTGAGAGAGAGAATGCGCGTGAGAGAGAGAATGCGAATGCGTGTGAGAGAGAGAGAATGTGTGTGAGAGAGAGAGAATGCGTGTGTGAGAGAGAGAATGTGTGTGTGAGAGAGAGAATGTGTGTGAGAGAGAGAATGTGTGTGTGAGAGAGAGAATGTGTGTGTGTGGGAGAGAGAATGTGTGTGTGAGAGAGAGAATATGTGTGTGAGAGAGAGAATGTGTGTGAGAGAGAATGTGTGTGAGAAAGAGAATGCGTGTGTGAGAAAGAGAATGCTTGTGTGTGAGAGAGAATGTGTGTGTGTGACAGAATGCGTGTGTGAGAGAGCGAGTGTGTGTGTGAGAGCGGGAGAGAATGTGTGTGAGAGGGAGAGAGAATGCGAGTGAGAGAGAGAATGAGTATGTGCGAGAGAGAATGCGTGTGTGAGAGAGAGAATGTGTGTCAGAGAGAGAGAGAATGTGTGTGATAGAGAGAATGCGTGTGTGCAAGAGAGAGAGAATGCGTGTGTGAGAGAGAGAGAGAATGTGTGAGAGAGAGAGAGAATGCGTGTGTGCGAGTGAGAGAGAATACGTGTGTGTGAGAGAGAGAGAATGTGTGTGAGAGAGAGAGAATGTGTGTGTGGAGTGAGAGAGAGAATGCGTGTGTGAGAGAGAGAATGTGTGTGAGAGAGAATGTGTGTGTGAGAGAGAATGCGTGTGTGAGAGAGAATGTGTGTGTGAGAGAGAATGTGCGTGTGAGAGAGAGAATGTGTGTGTGAGAGAGAATGCGTGTGTTAGAGAGAATGTGTGTGTGAGAGAATGTGTGTGTTAGAGAGAATGCGTGTGTGAGAGAGAGATTGTGTGTGAGAGAGAGAATGTGTGCGTGAGAGAGAGAATGTGTGTGTGAGAGAATGTTTGTGCAAGAGAGAATGTGTGTGTGTGAGAGAGAATGTGTGTGAAAGGGCGAATGTGTGTGTGCGAGAGAGAATGTGTGTGTGAGAGAATGTGTGTGTGTCAGAAAATGTGCGTGTGAGAGAGAATGCGTGTGTGAGAGTGAATGCGTGTGTGTGAGAGAGAGAATGTGCGAGTGAGAGAGAGAATGTGTGTGTGTGAGAGAGAATGTGTGTGAGAGAGGGAGAATGTGTGTGTGAGAGAGAGAATGTATGTGTGAGAGGGAGAAAATGTGCGAGTGAGAGAGAGAATGTGCGTGTGAGAGAGAATGCGTGTATGTGAGAGAGAGAATGTGCGAGTGAGAGAGAGAATGTGTGTGTGAGAGAGAATGTGTGTGTGAGAGAGAGAATGTGTGTGAGAGAGGGAGAATGTGTGTGTGAGAGAGAGAATGTGTGTGAGAGAGGGAGAATGTGTGTGTGAGAGAGAGAATGTGTGTGAGAGAGAGAGAATGCGTGTGTCAGAGAGAATGCGTGTGTGTGAGAGAGAATGTGTGTGTGATAGAGAGAGAATGTGTGTGAGAGAGCGAGAATGTGTGTGTGAGAGAGAGAATGCGTGTGTGTGAGAGAGAATGTGTATGTGAGAGTGAGAATGTGTGTGTGAGAGAGAATGTGTGTGTGAGAGAAAATGCGTGTGTTTGAGAGAATGTGTGTGTGAGGGAGAGAATGCGTGTGCGTGTGAGAGAGTGAATGAGTGTGTGTGAGAGAGAGAATGTGTTTGTGCGAGAGAGAATGCGTGTGCGTGTGAGAGAGAGAATGAGTGTGTGTGACAGAGAATGCGTGTGTGAGAGAGAATGTGTGTGTGTGAGAGAGAATGCGTGTGTGTGAGAGAGAGAGAATGAGTGTGTGAGAGAGAGAATGTGTGTGAGAGAGAATGCGTGTGTGTGAGAGAGAGAATGTGTGTGTGCGAGAGAGAATGCGTGCGCGTGTGAGAGAGAGAATGAGTGTGTGTGACAGAGAATGCGTGTGTGAGAGAGAATGTGTGTGTGTGTGAGAGAATGCGTGTGTGAGAGAGAGAGAGAATGAGTGTGTGAGAGAGAGAATGTGTGTGAGAGAGAATGCGTGTGTGCGAGAGAGAGAATGCGTGTGTGCTAGAGAGAGAATGCGTGTGTGAGAGAATACGTGTGCGTGTGAGACAGAGAATGCGTGTGTGTGAGAGAGAGAGAATGCGTGTGCGAGAGAGAGAATGCGTGTGTGTGAGAGAGATAATGCATGTGTGAGAGAGAGAATGTGTGTGAGAGAGAGAATGCGCGTGAGAGAGAGAATGCGAATGCGTGTGAGAGAGAGAGAATGTGTGTGAGAGAGAGAGAATGCGTGTGTGAGAGAGAGAATGTGTGTGTGAGAGAGAGAATGTGTGTGTGAGAGAGAGAATGTGTGTGAGAGAGAGAATGTGTGTGTGTGTGGGAGAGAGAATGTGTGTGTGAGAGAGAGAATATGTGTGTGAGAGAGAGAATGTGTGTGAGAGAGAATGTGTGTGAGAAAGAGAATGCGTGCGTGAGAAAGAGAATGCGTGTGTGTGAGAGAGAATGTGTGTGTGTGACAGAATGCGTGTGTGAGAGAGAGAGTGTGTGTGTGAGAGCGAGAGAGAATGTGTGTGAGAGAGAGAGAGAATGCGAGTGAGAGAGAGAATGCGTATGTGCGAGAGAGAATGCGTGTGTGAGAGAGAGAATGTGTGTGAGAGAGAATGTGTGTGTGAGAGAGAATGCGTGTGTGAGAGAGAATGTGTGTGTGAGAGAGAATGTGTGTGTGAGAGAGAGAATGTGTGTGTGAGAGAGAATGTGTGTGTGAGAGAGAATGCGTGTGTTAGAGAGAATGTGTGTGTGAGAGAATGTGTGTGTGAGAGAGAATGCGTGTGTGAGAGAGAGATTGTGTGTGAGAGAGAGAATGTGTGCGTGAGAGAGAGAATGTGTGTGTGAGAGAATGTTTGTGTGAGAGAGAATGTGTGTGTGAGAGAGAATGTGTGTGAGAGAGAATGTGTGTGTGTGAGAGAATGTGCGTGTGAGAGAGAATGCGTGTGTGAGAGAGAATGCGTGTGTGTGAGAGAGAGAATGTGCGAGTGAGACAGAGAATGTGTGTGTGAGAGAGAATGTGTGTGAGAGAGGGAGAATGTGTGTGTGAGAGAGAGAATGTATGTGTGAGAGAGAGAATGTGCGAGTGAGAGAGAGAATGTGCGTGTGAGAGAGAATGCATGTGTGAGAGAGAATGCGTGTATGTGAGAGAGAGAATGTGCGAGTGAGAGAGAGAATGTGTGTGTGAGAGAGAATGCGTGTGTGAGAGAGAGAATGTGTGTGAGAGAGGGAGAATGTGTGTGTGAAAGAGAGAATGTGTGTGAGAGAGGGAGAATGTGTGTGTGAGAGAGAGAATGTGTGTGAGAGAGAGAGAATGCGTGTGTCAGAGAGAATGCGTGTGTGTGAGAGAGAATGTGTGTGTGATAGAGAGAGAATGTGTGTGAGAGAGCTAGAATGTGTGTGTGTGAGAGAGAATGCGTGTGTGTGTGAGAGAGAGTGTGTGTGTGAGAGAGAATGTGTGTGTGAGAGAGAATGTGTGTGTTAGAGAGAATGTGTGTGTGAGAGAATGTGTGTGTGAGAGAATGTGAGTGTGAGAGAGAATGCGTGTGTGAGAGAGAGAATCTGTGTGTGAGAATGTGTGTGTGAGAGAGAGAATGTGTGTGTGAGAGAGAATGTGCGTGTGAGAGAGAATGCTTGTTTGAGAGAGAATGCGTGTGTGTGAGAGAGAGAATGTGTGTGTGAGAGAGAATGCGTGTGTGTGTGAGAGAGAATGTGTGTGTGAGAGAGAGAGAATGTGTGTGTGTGAGAGAGAGAATGCGTGTGTGTGAGAGAGAGAATGTGTGTGTGAGAGAGAGAATGTTTGTGAGAGAGAGAATGTTTGTGTGAGAGAGAGAATGCTTGTGAGAGAGAGAATGAGTGTGTGTGAGAGAGAATGCGTGTGTGAGAGAGAGAGAATGTGTGTGTGAGAGAGAGAGAATGTGTGTGTGTGAGAGATAATGTGTGTGTGAGAGAGAGAGAATGCGTGTGTGTGAGAGAGAATGTGTGTGAGAGAGAATGTGTGTGTGAGAGAGAATGTGTGTGTGAGAGAGAGTGAATGCGTGTGTGTGAGAGAGAGAATGTTTGTGAGAGCGTGAATGTTTGTGTGAGAGAGAGAATGCGTGTGTGAGAGAGAATGAGTGTGTGTGAGAGAGAATGCGTGTGTGAGAGAATGCGTGTGTGTGAGAGAGAGAATGTGTGTGTGAGAGAGAATGTGTGTGAGAGAGAGAATGCGTGTGTGAGAGAGAGAATTTGTGTGTGAGAGAGAATGTGTGTGTGAGAGAGATAATGTGTGTGAGAGAGAGAATGTGTGTGAGAGAGAGAGAATGTGTGTGTGAGAGAGAGAATGTGTGTGTGAGAGAGAATGTGTGTGTGTGAGAGAGAATGTGTGTGTCAGAGAGAATGCGTGTGTGAGAGAGAGAATGCGTGTGTGAGAGAGAATGCGTGTGTGAGAGAGAATGCGTGTGTGAGAGAGAATGTGTGTGTGAGAGAGAATGTGTGTGTCAGAGAGAGAATGTGTGTGTGAGAGAGAGAATGTGTGTCAGAGAGAGAGAGAATTGTGCGTGAGAGAGAATGTGTGTGTGAGAGAGAGAGAATACGTGCGTGAGAGAGAGAATGCGTGTGTCAGAGAGAATGCGAGTATGAGAAAGAGAATGTGTGTGAGAGAGAATGTGTGTGTGTGAGAGAGAATGTGTGTGTGAGAGAGAGAATGTGTGTGAGAGAGAATGTGTGTGAGAGAGAGAATGCGTGTGTCAGAGAGAATGCGTGTGTGAGAGAGAGAATGTGTGTGAGAGAGAGAGAGAGAATGTGTGAGAGAGAGAGAGAATGCGTGTGTGCGAGTGAGAGAGAATACGTGTGTGTGAGAGAGAGAGAATGTGTGTGAGAGAGAGAAAATGCGTGTGTGCGTGTGAGAGAGAGAATGCGTGTGTGAGAGAGAGAATGTGTGTGAGAGAGAATGTGTGTGTGAGAGAGAATGCGTGTGTGAGAGAGAATGTGTGTGTGAGAGAGAATGTGTGTGTGAGAGAGAGAATGTGTGTGTGAGAGAGAATGCGTGTGTTAGAGAGAATGTGTGTGTGAGAGAATGTGTGTGTGAGAGAGAATGCGTGTGTGAGAGAGAGATTGTGTGTGAGAGAGAGAATGTGTGCGTGAGAGAGAGAATGTGTGTGTGAGAGAATGTTTGTGTGAGAGAGAATGTGTGTGTGTGAGAGAGAATGTGTGTGAAAGGGAGAATGTGTGTGTGAGAGAGAGAATGTGTGTGTGAGAGAATGTGTGTGTGTGAGAAAATGTGCGTGTGAGAGAGAATGCGTGTGTGAGAGAGAATGCGTGTGTGTGAGAGAGAGAATGTGCGAGTGAGAGAGAGAATGTGTGTGTGTGAGAGAGAATGTGTGTGAGAGAGGGAGAATGTGTGTGTGAGAGAGAGAATGTATGTGTGAGAGAGAAAATGTGCGAGTTAGAGAGAGAATGTGCGTGTGAGAGAGAATGCGTGTATGTGAGAGAGAGAATGTGCGAGTGAGAGAGAGAATGTGTGTGTGAGAGAGAATGTGTGTGT
The DNA here is from genome assembly GCF_037043375.1 of Chiloscyllium plagiosum. Taxonomy (NCBI): domain Eukaryota; kingdom Metazoa; phylum Chordata; class Chondrichthyes; order Orectolobiformes; family Hemiscylliidae; genus Chiloscyllium; species Chiloscyllium plagiosum. The sequence goes on along the minus strand of NW_028270156.1, from coordinate 93,215,972 downwards.
GAGAGAGAGAATGTGTGTGAGAGAGGGAGAATGTGTGTGTGAGAGAGAGAATGTGTGTGAGAGAGGGAGAATGTGTGTGTGAGAGAGAGAATGTGTGTGTGAGAGAGAGAATGCGTGTGTCAGAGAGAATGCGTGTGTGAGAGAGAATGTGTGTGTGATAGAGAGAGAATGTGTGTGAGAGAGCGAGAATGTGTGTGTGAGAGAGAGAATGCGTGTGTGTGAGAGAGAATGTGTATGTGAGAGTGAGAATGTGTGTGTGAGAGAGAATGTGTGTGTGAGAGAGAATGCGTGTGTTAGAGAGAATGTGTGTGTGAGGGAGAGAATGCGTGTGCGTGTGAGAGAGTGAATGAGTGTGTGTGAGAGAGAGAATGTGTTTGTGCGAGAGAGAATGCGTGTGCGTGTGAGAGAGAGAATGAGTGTGTGTGACAGAGAATGCGTGTGTGAGAGAGAATGTGTGTGTGTGAGAGAGAATGCGTGTGTGTGAGAGAGAGAGAATGAGTGTGTGAGAGAGAGAATGCGTGTGTGTGAGAGAGAGAATGTGTGTGTGCGAGAGAGAATGCGTGCGCGTGTGAGAGAGAGAATGAGTGTGTGTGACAGAGAATGCATGTGTGAGAGAGAATGTGTGTGTGTGTGAGAGAATGCGTGTGTGAGAGAGAGAGAGAATGAGTGTGTGAGAGAGAGAATGTGTGTGAGAGAGAATGCGTGTGTGCGAGAGAGAGAATGCGTGTGTGCTAGAGAGAGAATGCGTGTGTGAGAGAATGCGTGTGCGTGTGAGACAGAGAATGCGTGTGTGTGAGAGCGAGAATGCGTGTGCGAGAGAGAGAATGCGTGTGTGTGAGAGAGATAATGCGTGTGTGAGAGAGAGAATGTGTGTGAGAGAGAGAATGCGCGTTAGAGAGAGAATGCAAATGTGTGTGAGAGAGAGAGAATGTGTGTGAGAGAGAGAGAATGCGTGTGTGAGAGAGAGAATGTGTGTGTGAGAGAGAGAATGTGTGTGTGAGAGAGAGAATGTGTGTGAGAGAGAGAATGTGTGTGTGTGTGGGAGAGAGAATGTGTGTGTGAGAGAGAGAATATGTGTGTGAGAGAGAGAATGTGTGTGAGAGAGAATGTGTGTGAGAAAGAGAATGCGTGCGTGAGAAAGAGAATGCGTGTGTGTGAGAGAGAATGTGTGTGTGTGACAGAATGCGTGTGTGAGAGAGAGAGTGTGTGTGTGAGAGCGAGAGAGAATGTGTGTGAGAGAGAGAGAGAATGCGAGTGAGAGAGAGAATGCGTATGTGCGAGAGAGAATGCGTGTGTGAGAGAGAGAATGTGTGTGAGAGAGAATGTGTGTGTGAGAGAGAATGCGTGTGTGAGAGAGAATGTGTGTGTGAGAGAGAATGTGTGTGTGAGAGAGAGAATGTGTGTGTGAGAGAGAATGTGTGTGTGAGAGAGAATGCGTGTGTTAGAGAGAATGTGTGTGTGAGAGAATGTGTGTGTGAGAGAGAATGCGTGTGTGAGAGAGAGATTGTGTGTGAGAGAGAGAATGTGTGCGTGAGAGAGAGAATGTGTGTGTGAGAGAATGTTTGTGTGAGAGAGAATGTGTGTGTGAGAGAGAATGTGTGTGTGAGAGAATGTGTGTGTGTGAGAGAATGTGCGTGTGAGAGAGAATGCCTGTGTGAGAGAGAATGCGTGTTTGTGAGAGAGAGAATGTGCGAGTGAGAGAGAGAATGTGTGTGCGAGAGAGAATGTGTGTGAGAGAGGGAGAATGTGTGTGTGAGAGAGAGAATGTATGTGTGAGAGAGAGAATGTGCGAGTGAGAGAGAGAATGTGCGTGTGAGAGAGAATGCGTGTGTGAGAGAGAATGCGTGTTTGTGAGAGAGAGAATGTGCGAGTGAGAGAGAGAATGTGTGTGAGAGAGGGAGAATGTGTGTGTGAAAGAGAGAATGTGTGTGAGAGAGGGAGAATGTGTGTGTGAGAGAGAGAATGTGTGTGAGAGAGAGAGAATGCGTGTGTCAGAGAGAATGCGTGTGTGTGAGAGAGAATGTGTGTGTGATAGAGAGAGAATGTGTGTGAGAGAGCGAGAATGTGTGTGTGTGAGAGAGAATGCGTGTGTGTGTGAGAGAGAGTGTGTGTGTGAGAGAGAATGTGTGTGTGAGAGAGAATGTGTGTGTTAGAGAGAATGTGTGTGTGAGAGAATGTGTGTGTGAGAGAATGTGAGTGTGAGAGAGAATGCGTGTGTGAGAGAGAGAATCTGTGTGTGAGAATGTGTGTGTGAGAGAGAGAATGTGTGTGTGAGAGAGAATGTGCGTGTGAGAGAGAATGCTTGTTTGAGAGAGAATGCGTGTGTGTGAGAGAGAGAATGTGTGTGTGAGAGAGAATGCGTGTGTGTGTGAGAGAGAATGTGTGTGTGAGAGAGAGAGAATGTGTGTGTGTGAGAGAGAGAATGCGTGTGTGTGAGATAGAGAATGTGTGTGTGAGAGAGAGAATGTTTGTGAGAGAGAGAATGTTTGTGTGAGAGAGAGAATGCGTGTGAGAGAGAGAATGAGTGTGTGTGAGAGAGAATGCGTGTGTGAGAGAGAGAGAATGTGCGTGTGAGAGAGAGAGAATGTGTGTGTGTGAGAGATAATGTGTGTGTGAGAGAGAGAGAATGCGTGTATGTGAGAGAGAATGTGTGTGAGAGAGAATGTGTGTGTGGGAGAGAGAATGTGTGTGTGAGAGAGAGAGAATGCGTGTGTGTGTGAGAGAGAATGTGTGTGTGAGAGAGAGAATGTTTGTGAGATCGTGAATGTTTGTGTGAGAGAGAGAATGCGTGTGAGAGAGAGAATGAGTGTGTGTGAGAGAGAATGCGTGTTGTGAGAGAATGCGTGTGTGTGAGAGAGAGAATGTGTGTGTGAGAGAGAATGTGTGTGAGAGAGAGAATGCGTGTGTGAGAGAGAGAATTTGTGTGTGAGAGAGAATGTGTGTGTGAGAGAGAGAATGTGTGTGTGAGAGAGAGAATGTGTGTGAGAGAGAGAATGTGTGTGTGTGAGAGAGAATGTGTGTGTCAGAGAGAATGCGTGTGTGAGAGAGAGAATGCGTGTGTGAGAGAGAATGCGTGTGTGAGAGAGAATGCGTGTGTGAGAGAGAATGTGTGTGTGAGAGAGAATGTGTGTGTCAGAGAGAGAATGTGTGTGTGAGAGAGAGAATGTGTGTCAGAGAGAGAGAGAATTGTGTGTGAGAGAGAATGTGTGTGTGTGAGAGAGAGAATACGTGTGTGAGAGAGAGAATGCGTGTGTCAGAGAGAATGCGTGTATGAGAGAGAGAATGTGTGTGAGAGAGAATGTGTGTGTGTGAGAGAGAATGAGTGTGTGAGAGAGAGAATGTGTGTGAGAGAGAGAATGTGTGTGAGAGAGAGAATGCGTGTGTCAGAGAGAATGCGTGTGTGAGAGAGAGAATGTGTGTGAGAGAGAGAGAGAGAATGTGTGAGAGAGAGAGAGAATGCGTGTGTGCGAGTGAGAGAGAATACGTGTGTGTGAGAGAGAGAGAATGTGTGTGAGAGAGAGAGAATGCGTGTGTGCGAGTGAGAGAGAGAATGCGTGTGTGAGAGAGAGAATGTGTGTGAGAGAGAATGTGTGTGTGAGAGAGAATGCGTGTGTGAGAGAGAATGTGTGTGTGAGAGAGAATGTGTGTGTGAGAGAGAGAATGTGTGTGTGAGAGAGAATGCGTGTGTTAGAGAGAATGTGTGTGTGAGAGAATGTGTGTGTGAGAGAGAATGTGTGTGTGAGAGAGAGATTGTGTGTGAGAGAGAGAATGTGTGCGTGAGAGAGAGAATGTGTGTGTGAGAGAATGTTTGTGTGAGAGAGAATGTGTGTGTGTGAGAGAGAATGTGTGTGAAAGGGAGAATGTGTGTGTGAGAGAGAGAATGTGTGTGTGAGAGAATGTGTGTGTGTGAGAAAATGTGCGTGTGAGAGAGAATGCGTGTGTAAGAGAGAATGCGTGTGTGAGAGAGAGAGAATGTGCGAGTGAGAGAGAGAAGGGGAGTGTGTGAGAGAGAATGTGTGTGAGAGAGGGAGAATGTGTGTGTGAGAGAGAGAATGTATGTGTGAGAGGGAGAAAATGTGCGAGTGAGAGAGAGAATGTGCGTGTGAGAGAGAATGCGTGTATGTGAGAGAGAGAATGTGCGAGTGAGAGAGAGAATGTGTGTGTGAGAGAGAATGTGTGTGTGAGAGAGAGAATGTGTGTGAGAGAGGGAGAATGTGTGTGTGAGAGAGAGAATGTGTGTGAGAGAGGGAGAATGTGTGTGTGAGAGAGAGAATGTGTGTGAGAGAGAGAGAATGCGTGTGTCAGAGAGAATGCGTGTGTGTGAGAGAGAATGTGTGTGTGATAGAGAGAGAATGTGTGTGAGAGAGCGAGAATGTGTGTGTGAGAGAGAGAATGCGTGTGTGTGAGAGAGAATGTGTATGTGAGAGTGAGAATGTATGTGTGAGAGAGAATGTGTGTGTGAGAGAGAATGCGTGTGTTAGAGAGAATGTGTGTGTTAGGGAGAGAATGCGTGTGCGTGTGAGAGAGTGAATGAGTGTGTGTGAGAGAGAGAATGTGTTTGTGCGAGAGAGAATGCGGGTGCGTGTGAGAGAGAGAATGAGTGTGTGTGACAGAGAATGCGTGTGTGAGAGAGAATGTGTGTGTGTGAGAGAGAATGCGTGTGTGTGAGAGAGAGAGAATGAGTGTGTGAGAGAGAGAATGTGTGTGAGAGAGAATGCGTGTGTCTGAGAGAGAGAATGTGTGTGTGCGAGATAGAATGCGTGCGCGTGTGAGAGAGAGAATGAGTGCGTGTGACAGAGAATGCGTGTGTGAGAGAGAATGTGTGTGTGTGTGAGAGAATGCGTGTGTGAGAGAGAGAGAGAATGAGTGTGTGAGAGAGAGAATGTGTGTGAGAGAGAATGCGTGTGTGCGAGAGAGAGAATGCGTGTGTGCTAGAGAGAGAATGCGTGTGTGAGAGAATGCGTGTGCGTGTGAGACAGAGAATGCGTGTGTGTGAGAGAGAGAGAATGCGTGTGCGAGAGAGAGAATGCGTGTGTGTGAGAGAGATAAAGCGTGTGTGAGAGAGAGAATGTGTGTGAGAGAGAGAATGCGCGTGAGAGAGAGAATGCGAATGCGTGTGAGAGAGAGAGAATGTGTGTGAGAGAGAGAGAATGCGTGTGTGAGAGAGAGAATGTGTGTGTGAGAGAGAGAATGTGTGTGAGAGAGAGAATGTGTGTGTGTGTGGGAGAGAGAATGTGTGTGTGAGAGAGAGAATATGTGTGTGAGAGAGAGAATGTGTGTGAGAGAGAATGTGTGTGAGAAAGAGAATGCGTGCGTGAGAAAGAGAATGCGTGTGTGTGAGAGAGAATGTGTGTGTGTGACAGAATGCCTGTGTGTGAGAGAGAGAGTGTGTGTGTGAGAGCGAGAGAGAATGTGTGTGAGGGAGAGAGAGAATGCGAGTGAGAGAGAGAATGCGTATGTGCGAGAGAGAATGCGTGTGTGAGAGAGAGAATGTGTGTGAGAGAGAATGTGTGTGTGAGAGAGAATGTGTGTGTGAGAGAGAGAATGTGTGTGTGAGAGAGAATGTGTGTGTGAGAGAGAATGCGTGTGTTAGAGAGAATGTGTGTGTGAGAGAATGTGTGTGTGAGAGAGAATGCGTGTGTGAGAGAGAGATTGTGTGTGAGAGAGAGAATGTGTGCGTGAGAGAGAGAATGTGTGTGTGAGAGAATGTTTGTGTGAGAGAGAATGTGTGTGTGAGAGAGAATGTGTGTGTGAGAGAATGTGTGTGTGTGAGAGAATGTGCGTGTGAGAGAGAATGCGTGTGTGAGAGAGAATGCGTGTGTGTGAGAGAGAGAATGTGCGAGTGAGAGAGAGAATGTGTGTGTGAGAGAGAATGTGTGTGAGAGAGGGAGAATGTGTGTGTGAGAGAGAGAATGTATGTGTGAGAGAGAGAATGTGCGAGTGAGAGAGAGAATGTGCGTGTGAGAGAGAATGCGTGTGTGAGAGAGAATGCGTGTATGTGAGAGAGAGAATGTGCGAGTGAGAGAGAGAATGTGTGTGTGAGAGAGAATGTGTGTGTGAGAGAGAGAATGTGTGTGAGAGAGGGAGAATGTGTGTGTGAAAGAGAGAATGTGTGTGAGAGAGGGAGAATGTGTGTGTGAGAGAGAGAATGTGTGTGAGAGAGAGAGAATGCGTGTGTCAGAGAGAATGCGTGTGTGTGAGAGAGAATGTGTGTGTGATAGGGAGAGAATGTGTGCGAGAGAGCGAGAATGTGTGTGTGTGAGAGAGAATGCGTGTGTGTGTGAGAGAGAGTGTGTGTGTGAGAGAGAATGTGTGTGTGGGAGAGAATGTGTGTGTTAGAGAGAATGTGTGTGTGAGAGAATGTGTGTGTGAGAGAATGTGAGTGTGAGAGAGAATGCGTGTGTGAGAGAGAGAATCTCAGTGTGAGAATGTGTGTGTGAGAGAGAGAATGTGTGTGTGAGAGAGAATGTGCGTGTGAGAGAGAATGCTTGTTTGAGAGAGAATGCGTGTGTGTGAGAGAGAGAATGTGTGTGTGAGAGAGAATGCGTGTGTGTGTGAGAGAGAATGTGTGTGTGAGAGAGAGAGAATGTGTGTGTGTGAGAGAGAGAATGCGTGTGTGTGAGGGAGAGAATGTGTGTGTGAGAGAGAGAATGTTTGTGAGAGAGAGAATGTTTGTGTGAGAGAGAGAATGCGTGTGAGAGAGAGAATGAGTGTGTGTGAGAGAGAATGCGTGTGTGTGAGAGTGAGAATGTGCGTGTGAGAGAGAGAGAATGTGTGTGTGTGAGAGATAATGTGTGTGTGAGAGAGAGAGAATGCGTGTGTGTGAGAGAGAATGTGTGTGAGAGAGAATGTGTGTGTGTGAGAGAGAATGTGTGTGTGAGAGAGAGAGAATGCGTGTGTGTGTGAGAGAGAATGTGTGTGTGAGAGAGAGAATGTTTGTGAGAGCGTGAATGTTTGTGTGAGAGAGAGAATGCGTGTGAGAGAGAGAATGAGTGTGTGTGAGAGAGAATGCGTGTGTGAGAGAATGCGTGTGTGTGAGAGAGAGAATGTGTGTGTGAGAGAGAATGTGTGTGAGAGAGAGAATGCGTGTGTGAGAGAGAGAATTTGTGTGTGAGAGAGAATGTGTGTGTGAGAGAGATAATGTGTGTGAGAGAGAGAATGTGTGTGAGAGAGAGAGAATGTGTGTGTGAGAGAGAGAATGTGTGTGAGAGAGAGAATGTGTGTGTGTGAGAGAGAATGTGTGTGTCAGAGAGAATGCGTGTGTGAGAGAGAGAATGCGTGTGTGAGAGAGAATGCGTGTGTGAGAGAGAATGCGTGTGTGAGAGAGAATGTGTGTGTGAGAGAGAATGTGTGTGTCAGAGAGAGAATGTGTGTGTGTGAGAGAGAATGTGTGTCAGAGAGAGAGAGAATTGTGTGTGAGAGAGAATGTGTGTCAGAGAGAGAGAGAATACGTGTGTGAGAGAGAGAATGCGTGTGTCAGAGACAATGCGTGTGAGAGAGAGAATGTGTGTGAGAGAGAATGTGTGTGTGTGAGAGAGAATGTGTGTGTGAGAGAGAGAATGTGTGTGAGAGAGAGAATGTGTGTGAGAGAGAGAATGCGTGTGTCAGAGAGAATGCGTGTGTGAGAGAGAGAATGTGTGTGAGAGAGAGAATGTGTGTGAGAGAGAGAATGCGTGTGTCAGAGGAATGCGTGTGTGAGAGAGAATGGGTGTGGGAGAGAGAGAGAATGTGTGTGTGAGAGAGAGAATGTGTGTGTGAGAGAGAATGTGTGTGTGAGAGAGAATGCGTGTGTGAGAGAGAATGCGTGTGGGAGAGAGAGAATGCGTGTGTGAGAGAGAATGCGTGTGTCAGAGAGAATGCGTGTGTGAGAGGGAGAATGTGTGTGAGAGAGAGAATGTGTGTGTGAGAGAGAGAATGTGTGTGAGAGAGAGAATGCGTGTGTCAGAGAGAATGAGTGTGTGAGAGGGAATGCGTGTGAGAGAGAGAGAGAATGTGTGTGTGAGAGAGAGAATGTGTGTGTGTGAGCGAATGTGTGTGTGAGAGAGAATGTGTGTGTGAGAGAGAATGCGTCTGTGATAGAGAGAATGCGTGTGTGAGGGAGAATGCGTGTGTCAGAGAGAATGCGTGTGTGAGAGAGAGAATGTGTGTGAGAGCGAGAATGCGTGTGTGAGAGAGAGAGAGAATGTGTGTGTGAGAGAGAGAATGTGTGTGAGAGAGAGAATGCGTGTGTCAGAGAGAATGCGTGTGTGAGCGAGAGAATGTGTGTGTGAGAGAGAATGCGTGTGTGAGAGAGAGAATGTGTGTGAGAGAGATAATGTGTGTGAGAGAGAGAATGCGTGTGGGAGAGAGAGAGAATGTGTGTGAGAGAGAAAGAGAATGCGTGTGTGAGAGAGAATGCGTGTGTGAGAGAGAATGCGTGTGTGAGAGAGAGAATGCGTGTGTGAGAGAGAGAGAATGCGTGTGAGAGAGAGAGAGAATGTGTGTGCGAGAGAGAATGCGCGTGTGAGAGAGAGAATGTGTGTGTGTGAGAGAGAATGTGTGAGAGAGAGAATGTGTGTGTGTGAGAGAGAGAATGTGTGTGTGAGAGAGAGAATGTGTGTGTGAGAGAGAATGCGTGTGAGAGAGAGAGAGAATGTATGTGTGAGAGAGAATGCGTGTGTGAGAGAGAATGCGTGTGAGAGAGAGAGAGAATGTGTGTGAGAGAGTGAATGCGTGTGTGCAAGAAAGAGAGAATGTGTGTGTGAGAGAGAGAATGCGTGTGTGAGAGAGAGAGAATGCGTGTGCGTGTGAGAGAGAGAATGGGTGTGTGTGAGAGAGAATGCGTGTGTGCGAGAGAGAATGCGTGTGTGAGAGAGAGAGAGAATGCATGTGTGCGAGAGAGATTGCGTGTGTGAGAGAGAGATAATGCGTGTGTGGGAGAGAATGTGTGTGAGGGAGAGAATGCATTTTTGTGTGAGAGAGAGAGAATGCATGTGTGTGAGAGAGAATGCGTGTGTGAGAGAGAATGCGTGTGTGAGAGAGAGAATGCGTGTGTGAGAGAGAGAGAATGCGTGTGAGAAAGAGAGAGAATGCGTGTGTGAGAGAGAATGCGTGTGTGAGAGAGAATGCGTGTGTGAGAGAGAGAATGCGTGTGTGAGAGAGAGAGAATGCGTGTGAGAGAGAGAGAGAATGTGTGTGCGAGAGAGAATGCGCGTGTGAGAGAGAGAATGTGTGTGTGTGAGAGAGAATGTGTGAGAGAGAGAATGTGTGTGTGTGAGAGAGAGAATGTGTGAATGAGAGAGAGAATGTGTGTGTGAGAGAGAATGCGTGTGAGAGAGAGAGAGAATGTGTGTGTGAGAGAGAATGCGTGTGTGAGAGAGAATGCGTGTGAGAGAGAGAGAGAATGTGTGTGAGAGAGTGAATGCGTGTGTGCAAGAAAGAGAGAATGTGTGTGTGAGAGAGAGAATGCGTGTGTGAGAGAGAGAGAATGCGTGTGCGTGTGAGAGAGAGAATGAGTGTGTGTGAGAGAGAATGCGTGTGTGCGAGAGAGAATGCGTGTGTGAGAGAGAGAGAATGCGTGTCTGAGAGAGAGAATGCGTGTGTGAGAGAGAGAGAGAATGCATGTGTGCGAGAGAGATTGCGTGTGTGAGAGAGAGATAATGCGTGTGTGGGAGAGAATGTGTGTGAGAGAGAGAATGCATTTTTGTGTGAGAGAGAGAGAATGCATGTGTGTGAGAGAGAATGCGTGTGCGAGAGAGAGAATGCCTGTGTGAGAGAGAGAGAATGCGTGTCTGAGAGTGAGAATGCGTGAGTGAGAGAGAGACTGCGTGTGTGCGAGAGAGATTGCGTGTGAGAGAGAGAGAGAATACGTGTGTGCGAGAGAGAGAATGTGTGTGTGCGAGAGAGAGAAAATGTGTGTTAGAGAGAATGCGTCTGTGAGAGAGAGAGAATGTGTACGTGAGAGAGAGATTGATTGCTTGTGTGCGAGAGAGAATGCATGTGTGTGAGAGAGAATGAGTGTGGGAGAGAGAGAGCGAATGCGTGCGTGAGAGAGAGAATGTGTGTGTGAGAGAGAGAGAATGCGTGTGTGCGAGAGAGAATGCATGCGTGAGAGAGAGAATGAGTGTGCAAGAGAGAATGCGTGTGTGCGAGAGAGAGAATGCGTGCGTGAGAGAGAGAATGAGTGTGAGAGAGAGAATTAGTGTGCAAGAGAGCGAATGCGTGCGTGAGAGAGAGAGAATGAGTGTGTGAGAGAGAGAGGATTCCTGTATGTGAGAGAGAATGCATGTGTGAGAGAGAGTGCGTGTGTGAGAGTGAGAGAATGTGTGTGTGTGTGAGAGAGAATGTGTGTGTGAGAGAGAGTGCGTGTGTGAGAGAGAGAATGCGTGTGTGAGAGAGAGAATGTGTGTGAGAGAGAGAATGCGTGTGTCAGAGAGAATGCTTGTGTGAGAGAGAGAATGTGTGTGTGAGAGAGAATGCGTGTGTGCAAGAGAGAGAAAATGCGTTTTAGAGAGAGAGAGAGAATGCGTGTGAGAGAGAGAGAGAATGCGTGTGTGAGAGAGAATGCGTGTGAGAGAGAGAGAATGCGTGTGTGTGAGAGAGAGAAAATGCGTGTGAGAGAGAGAGAGAATGTGTGTGTGAGAGAGAATGTGCGTGTGAGAGAGAGAATGTGTGTGTGTGTCTGAGAGAGAATGTGTGTGAGAGAGAATGTGTGTGTGTGAGAGAGAGAGAATGTGTGTGTGAGAGAGAATGCGTGTGTGAGAGAGAGAATGTGTGTGTGAGAGAGAATGCGTGTGTGAGAGAGAATGCGTGTGAGAGAGAGAGAGAATGTGTGTGAGAGAGTGAATGCGTGTGTGCAAGAGAGAGAGAATGCGTGTGTGAGAGAGAGAGAATGCGTGAGAGAGAGAATGCGTGTGTGTGAGAGAGAGAATGTGTGTGTGAGAGAGAGAGGATTCGTGTGTGCGAGAGGGAATGCATGTGTGAGAGAGAGAATGAGTGTGGGAGAGAGAGCGAATGCGTGCGTGAGAGAGAGAATGAGTGTGCAAGAGAGAATGCGTGTGTGCGAGAGAGAGAATGCGTGCGTGAGAGAGAGAATGAGTGTGAGAGAGAGAATTAGTGTGCAAGAGAGCGAATGCGTGCGTGAGAGAGAGAGAATGAGTGTGAGAGAGATAGAGGATTCGTGTATGTGAGAGAGAATGCATTTGTGAGAGAGAGAATGCAATGGGAGAGAGAGAGCGAATGCGTGCGTGAGAGAGAGAATGAGTGTGCAAGGGAGAATGCGTGCGTGAGAGAGAGAATGCGTGCGTGAGAGAGAGAATGAGTGTGAGAGAGAGAATGCATGCATGAGAGAGAGAATTAGTGTGCAAGAGAGCGAATGCGTGCGTGAGAGAGAGAGAATGAGTTTGTGAGAGAGAGAGGATTCGTGTGTGAGAGAGAGAGAATGCGTGTGTGCCAGAGAGAGAATGCGTATGTGTAAGAGAGAATGCGTGAGAGAGAGAATGCGTGTGTGAGAGAGAGAATGAGTGTGTGAGAGTGAGAATGCGTGCGTGAGAGAGAGAATGCATGCGTGAGAGAGAGAATGAATGTGGGAGAGAGAGTAAATGTGTGCGAGAGAGAGAGAATGAGTGTTCAAGAGAGAATGCGTGCGTGAGAGAGAGAATGAGGGTGCGAGAGAGCGAATGCGTGCGAGAGAGAGAATGCGTGCGAGAGACAGAACGTGTGCGTGAGAGAGTGAATTAGTGTGCAAGAGAGCGAATGCGTGCGTGAGAGAGAGAGAATGAGTGTGCGAGAGAGAGAATGCGTGCATGAGAGAGCGAATGAGTGTGTGAGAGAGAGAATGAGTGCGTGAGAGAGAGAATGAGTGTGGGAGAGAGAGAGCAAATGTGTGCGAGAGAGAGAGAATGAGTGTTCAAGAGGGAATGCGTGCGTGAGAGAGAGAATGCGTGCCTGAGAGAGAACGAGTGTGCGAGAGAGAGAATGCGTGTGAGAGAGAGAAAGTGTGCGTGAGAGAGTGAATTAGTGTGCAAGAGAGCGAATGTGTGCGTGCGAGAGAGAGAATGAGTGTGCGAGAGAGAGAATGCGTGCATGAGAGAGAGAATGAGTGTGTGAGGGAGAGAATGTATGCGTGAGAGAGAGGATGCGTCTGTGAGAGAGAGAGGATTCGTGTGTGAGAGAGAAAGAATGCGTGTGTGAGAGAGAAAGTATGCGTGTGTGCGAGAGGGCGTGCATGAGATAGTGTGTGCGCAAGAGAGAGAAAATGTGCGAATGTGAGTGAGAAAGAGAATGAGCGTGTGTGAGATATGATGTGCTCATGCATGAGAGTGTGTGTGAGTGCTGGAAAGAAAGTGTGAAAGTGAGAGAGAGGAAGTGTGTGTGTATGTGAAAGAGTGAGTGCATGCGAGTGTGTGTGTGCGCATGTGAGAGAGAGTGTGTGTACAAATGAACGAGAGTGAGTGGGCCTGTGTGAGAAACTTTGCAAGTGTGTGTGAGAGAGACAGTTTTGGAGAGAGAGAGAGTGAGTGTGTGAAAGTGAGCATATATGAGATGGTGAATGTGAGTGTGTGGGAGTGCGTGTGTCAGAAAGTGTGTATGAGAGTGTGTGTGTAAGGGTGTGTATAACTGAGAGAGTATGTGGAAGCGAGTGTGAGAGAGAGTGGAGAGAGAGAGAATGAATGAGTGAAAGTGTGTGTATGTCAGAGAGACAGAGAGAGAGTGTGCGCGTGTGGATGTTTGTGTGTGAGTGTGAGAGAGAGATTGTGATAGTGCGTGTGAAAATGTTTGCAGTGTGTGAAAGGGCATGTGTGTGAGGGACTGAATGTGGTGTGTGAGGGTGTGTGTGTACACGTGTGAGAGTGTGAGGAAATGAGAGTGAGGGACAGTGTATGGTTTGTGGATCATTACTGGGACAGGGACATAAACACATGGTTTATACACAGTTACATTATGGAGGGACAGCACTGACACGGGAACTGGGCACGCCGATGGAAACACACACACCCACCCACACAGAGGCTTGGTCTCACTCTCTCTCACACACACAGAGGCATGGTCTCACTATCTCTCTCTCACACACACAGAGGTATGGTCTATCTCTCTCTCTCTCTCACACACACACACACACAAGGCATGGTCTCACAATCTTTCTCACACAGAGACATTTCTGTGACGAAAATTGAGCTCAGACCCTCACTGACTCTCCCCCCCAGACTAAATCTGTGCACAGTGCCCATGTCCTGTGTTGGGGTGTGTCTGTGTGTCGGTGCCTGTATGTATGTGTGTATGTCGGTCTGTCTCTGTATGTGTGTGTGTATGTCTGTCTGTGTGTGTGTCTGTGTGTGTGTGTGTGTGTGTGTGTGTCAGTGTGTGTGTCAGTGTGGGTTTGTGTCTGTGTGTGTGTCTGGGTGTGTGTGTCTCTGTGTGTATGGGGGTTGGTGAAGGAAGGGGAGCTGTGAGGGTGAAATGTGGGTGTTGAGGGGCAGGCACATGATCTATGATTTAAATTCACAAACTCTGCCAATATTTTTGAGAAAGGGAAAGGAAATAAAAGACTCAAAATCAAGTTAGAAATGGCTGGATGTAGAGCAGGGCAGGGAGAGACAGACAGAGAGAGAGAGACACACACACATACAGGGACAGAAAGAGAGACAGAGACACAGAGAAGAGAGAGACACAGGGACAGAGAGAGAAGACAGAGAGAGATAGAGAGAGAGAGAGACAGAGAGTGGGACACACAGGGACAGAGAGAAAGAGAGAGACACACACACAGGAAGAGAGGGAGAGAGGGACAGAGACAGAGACAGAGAGAGACACACACAGAGGCAGACAGACAGGGACAGAGACAGAGATTAATTCTAGGAATCACACATACAGCAGGAAAATCTCAAGAAAACCTCAGCAAATATCCCCCTCTCCATTCCCAGCCCTGTGTGTGTGTGTGTGTGTCTCCGGAAGCCTACCTACAGTCAGGCTCTGAGACGCGAATGTGGGAGTAATCTTTAATATTTTCAAACTGCACTGACACAGCTTCAATAAAAAGGGAGTTGTAGCAACTGGGAAAGATGACACTTTGTTGCCCCCGAATTAACATCTCCGTGGGCAGCCAGATCCCACCAGGCTCCTGTCCTGGGAATTAACATCTCAATCAGACAGAGCCCTCCCCAGGGAGCATACTGACAGACGATGCGACGTGTCAGAGAGGGCAGGGGTGGGCTTCACTAACCCCTCACCCAGAATAAATGTGTGCAAGGAATTGGTCAGATTCATTCTCCAACCCTGTTCTCTCTCTGTGTGGGGAGTGAGCAGCTCTCCCTGTCTGGCTGTGACTGTGTGACAGTGTGTGTGTTTAATAATGTTTCCAGCCTCTGGTTAATTGCTTTCTTATGATTTGTTTGTATTTTGATGTTGCTGTGAGGTTATGAAATGCATTGGGGTTGGGAGAAGGGAGTTGGTGGGATTGTGTTTAACCTGGGATCTTGCTGTGTAATTTTGCATCACACTGCTCTCGCTCCCCCTCCGCCCCAACCAACTCATCTCTTCTTTCTTTTATTCCGAGCAACTTTTGTTGGGAAAGCAGGAAAGTGAAGATCCAAAATGCCTGGGGGGACAGGAAAGCCTTGGACCAGAACAACCTCCAGAGGGCAGGGAGCACAGGCCTGAGGCCTGTTGGCCAGGCTGCAGCCCGTGGGGCCCAGGTGAGTGGGGGGGTCTGTTTCTTCCCCCCCGAGGTTTCATCTCCTCTGGGGGTGGGGGGGGGGGTGGGAGCCTGGTTTGTCGGGCCTCTGGTTAACTGGGCCTGTGAGATCACGGGTTCGAAGCCTGGGGTTAAAGTCACCGGGGCATCGGTGACACAAACAGGTGAGACCCCCAGGATCTGGGAGAGGGGACTCCCTCGGGAGGGAACTCTAACCCAAAATATCTGACCCTCTGGAAAGATTTGTCACCCTCTCAGAGGAAAGTGGGTCATAGAGAGGGCAGGATGACCGAATTGGACACGGAGAGAAAGAGAGTGAGAGAAAGAAATGGAGAATGGTGAGAGCAAGAGAGAGGGGGGGGGGGCAGTGTGAGATTGGGGAATAGCTGCAATATTGGATTCTGGGGTGACAGGAAATAATTAAACTGGAAATAAAAACCATCAGATTATCGAGCTTCTGCAGCACTGTCACTTGTGGGATCTTGCTGTGCGTCAATTGCCCTAATGCCACCGTTGCAGGCAAGTGAGTGGTTTTTATCAGCTAACCCGTCATTTCAAAAACGTTTCAACATGAAAACTCAACTCATCACCGAACGTGTTTGTGTTTGGATGTTGCTGAGAAATTGTCTGTCTCACTGAGAGGGGAAAAGCTGGGATCTTGCTGTGCTATCTCCCTGTGAAAGATTTTCCTGCTCTGCCTCTTTCCTCCCAAAGGGATATTCCTGGCCAGCTGAGGATTTGAAAAGTGAGAGGGGACAGAGAGCGGGGACAGAGAGAGTGCGACAGAGAGAGGGGGACAGAGAGAGGTGTACAGAGAGCTCGGGGAGATAGAAGGCGTCAGAGAGTGGGAGGACAGAGAGTGGGGGACAGATGGGGTAACAGTGGGAGGGACCGATAGGAGTGTACAGAGAGGAGGGATCAAGAGAGTGGGGACAGAGAGATTAGGGACAGAGAGAAGGGGGAGATAGAAGGCTTCAGAGAGTGGGGGGGGGGCAGAGAGTTGCGGAGAGAGAGTGGGGGTATGGAGTGTGGGGACAGAGTGGGGGACAGAGAAAGGGGGTTCAGAGAGGGGGGCCACAGAGAGAGGGGGACAGAGAAGAGGGAGGGACAGAGAGAGGGGGACGGAGATGGGGACAGAGAGAGGGCGGACTGGGGGACAGAGAGAGTGAGAGAGGGGTCAGAGAGAGGGGGGCACAGAGAGAGAGAGAGGGGACAGAGAGAGGGGACAGAGAAAGAAAGAGGGGACAGAGAGCGGGGGACAAACAGAGGGGACAGAAAGAGTGGGACAGAGAGCGAGGGGGTACAATGTGAGGGTGACAGAGAGAGGGGGACTGAGAGAGAAGGTCGAGAGAGATAGGGACAGAGAGGGTCGGGGGGCACAGAGAGAGGTGAATAAAGAGAGAGGGGGACAGGGAGAGTGGACAGAGTTGGGGACAGAGGGGGGACTGAGAGAGGGTGACAGTGAGAGAGAGAGTAGAGAGACGTGAGACAGAAAGAGGGGGTCGGGGGGCAGTGAGAAGGGGACAGAGTGATCGGGCACAGAGAGTGGCGACAGGGGGGACAGAGATGGGGTGGACAGAGAGGAGGGGGAGAGACCGTTGGGGACAGATGGAGGGGGGCAGAGAGAGTGGGGACAGAGAGAGTGGGCCAGAGAGAGAGGGGGCAGGACAGTGGGGACAGAGAGAGGGGGACAGAGAGAGAAGGGGACAGAAAGAGGTTTGGACAGCGGGGGAGGCAGAGAGAGGGGGACAGAGAGAGGGGGACAGAGAGAGAGGGGGGCCAGAGAGAGGGGGACAGAGAGAGAGGGGGGACAGAGAGAGAGGGGGGAAAGGGAGAAGGGGGACAGAGAGAGGGGGACAGAGACAGGGGACAGAAAGAGGGGACAGAGATAGAGGGGGTAGAGAAAGGGGGACAGAAAGGGGACAGAGAGAGGAGGACGTGGTGTGTTGAGAGTGGGGTAGAGCAGAGGTGGGGACAGAAAGGGTGGAGAGAGTGGAAGGTACAGAGGGGGGCCAGAGCGAGGGGGCCAGAGAGAGGGAGGACAGAGAGAGGGAGGACAGAGAGAGGGGGACAGAGAGAGGGAGACAGTGAGGGGGGGACAAAGAGAGGGGTGGGACAGAGAGAGAGTGGACAGAGGGAGGGGCGGGACAGAGAGGGGGGTGCAGAGAGAGGGGGGAGAGAGAGTGGGGATAGAGAGGATTGGGACAGAGATAGGGGGACAGTGAGGGGGGGACAAATAGAGGGGCGGGACAGAGAGAGAGTGGACAGAGGGAGGGGCGGGACAGAGAGGGGGTGCAGAGAGAGGGGGAGAGAGAGAGTGGGGATAGAGAGGATTGGGACAGAGAGAGGGGGACAGAGAGAGGGGTGACAGAGGGAGAGGGACACAGAGAGTTGGGAGACAGAGAGGGCAGACAGAAAGGGGGGACGGAGAGAAGGGGATAGAGGGAGAGGGGGTACATAGAGAGGTGGGTGACAGAGGGGGTACAGAGAGAGGGGGCAGAGAAGGGGTGAGCAGACAGGAAGGGTACAGACAGGGGGTAAAGAGAGGGGGTACAGGGAGAGGGTTAATAGAGAGGGGACATAGAGAGGGGGGACTGAGAGAGAGGGACAGAGAGAGGGAGGATAGAGAGGGGACAGAGAGAGGTGGGACAGAGAGAAGGAGGACAGAGAGAGGGGGACAGAGAGAGGGGGACAGAGAGAGGGGGGATAGAGAGGGGGGACAGAGAGAGGGTTGGACAGCTGGGGGGGCAGAGAGAGTGGGGACAGAGAGAGGGGGCCAGAGAGAGAGCGGGCAGGACAATGTGGACAGAGAGAGGGGGACAGAGAGAGAGAGAAGGGGGACAGAGAGAGGGTTGGACATCTGGGGGGGCAGAGAGAGTGGGGACAGAGAGAGGGGGCCAGAGAGAGAGCGGGTCGGACAATGGGGACAGAGAGAGGGGGCCAGAGAGAGAGAAGGGGGACAGAGAGAGGGTTGGACAGCGGGGGAGGAGAGAGAGTGGGGACAATGAGTGGGGGACAGACAGAGAGGGAAGTGACAGAGAGAGGGGGTCAGAGAGAGGGGAACAGAGAGAGGGTGGATAGAGAGTGAGGGGACAGAGAGAGAGGGGCAGAGAGCGCGGCGAGATAGAAGGGGTCAGAGAGTGGGGGGACAGATAGAGGTGGAGAGAGAGAGAGGGGGGACAGAGAGTGTGGACAGAGTAGGGGACAGAGAGGGGGGACAGAGCGAGAGGGGGATAGAGAGAGGAGGCGACACTGGGAGAGGGGCAGAGAGAGGGGGACAGAGAGAAAGGGGAGTACAGAGAGATGTGGGACAGAAAGAGGGGGTCGAGGAGCAGAGAGAGGGGGGACAGAGTGATGGGGGAAAGGGAGAGGGGCGACAGAGGGCGGCGACAGAGAGAGTGGGACAGAGAGAGGAGGGCAGAGAGGAGGGGGACAGAGAGCGGAGGACAGAGAGAGGGGGACAGAGAGAGGGGTGACAGAGGGAGAGGGACACAGAGAGTTGGGAGACAGAGAGGGCAGACAGAAAGGGGGGACGGAGAGAAGGGGATAGAGGGAGAGGGGGTACATAGAGAGATGGGTGACAGAGGGGGTACAGAGAGAGGGGGCAGAGAAGGGGTGAGCAGACAGGACGGGTACAGACAGGGGGTAAAGAGAGGGGGTAAAGGGAGAGGGTTAATAGAGAGGGGACATAGAGAGAGGGGGACTGAGAGAGAGGGACAGAGAGAGGGAGGATAGAGAGGGGACAGAGAGAGGTGGGACAGAGAGAAGGAGGACAGAGAGAGGGGGACAGAGAGAGGGGGACAGAGAGAGGGGGGACAGAGAGGGGGGACAGAGAGAGGGTTGGACAGCTGGGGGGGCATAGAGAGTGGGGACAGAGAGAGGGGGCCAGAGAGAGAGCGGGCAGGACAATGTGGAAAGAGAGAGGGGGACAGAGAGAGAGAAGGGGGACAGAGAGAGGGTTGGACAGCTGGGGGGGCAGAGAGAGTGGGGACAGAGAGAGGGGGCCAGAGAGAGAGCGGGCAGGACAATGGGGACAGAGAGAGGGGGCCAGAGAGAGAGAAGGGGGACAGAGAGAGGGTTGGACAGCGGGGGAGGAAGAGAGAGTGGGGACAAAGAGTGGGGGACAGACAGAGAGGGAAGTGACAGAGAGAGGGGGACAGAGAGAGGGGAACAGAGAGAGGGTGGATAGAGAGTGAGGGGACAGAGAGAGAGGGGCAGAGAGCGCGGCGAGATAGAAGGGGTCAGAGAGTGGGGGGACAGATAGAGGTGGAGAGAGAGAGGGGGGACAGAGAGTGTGGACAGAGTAGGGGACAGAGAGGTGGGACAGAGCGAGAGGGGGATAGAGAGAGGAGGCGACACTGGGAGAGGGGCAGAGAGAGGGGGACAGAGAGAAAGGGGAGTACAGAGAGATGTGGGACAGAAAGAGGGGGTGGGGGAGCAGAGAGAGGGGGGACAGAGTGATGGGGGAAAGGGAGAGGGGCGACAGAGGGGGGGACAGAGAGAGTGGGACAGAGAGAGGAGCGCAGAGAGGAGGGGGACAGAGAGCGGAGGACAGAGAGAGGGGGACAGAGAGAGGAGGCGACAGTGGGAGAGGGGCAGAGAGAGGGGAACAGAGAGAAAGGGGAGTACAGAGAGATGCGGGACAGAAAGAGGGGGTCGGGGGGCAGAGAGAGGGGGGACAGAGTGATGGGGAAAGGGAGAGGGGTGACAGAGGGGGGGACAGAGAGAGTGGGACAGAGAGCGGAGGACAGAGAGAGGGGGACAGAGAGAGAGGGACAGAGAGAGGGGGACAGAGAAAGGGGAATAGAGAGATCGGGACAGAGAGACTGGGACAGAGAGAGGGGGGGGAGAGAGAGAGAGAGAGAGAGGGACAGTGGGAGAGGGGGTACAGAGAGATGCAGGACAGAGAGAGGGGCGACGCGGGTCAGAGAGCGGGGGACAGAGAGAGGGGGACAGAGAGAGGGGTACAGAGAGGGGGACAGAGAGTGGGGGAAAGAGAAGGGGGACAGAGAGATGAAGGATAGAGAGAGGGGTTCAGAGAGAGGGGATAGAGAGAGTGGATAGAGAGCAGGGGACAGAGAGAGGGAGGACATAGAGAGGGAGGACAGAGAGAGGGAGGACAGAGAGAGGGGGGACATAGAGGGGGTACAGAGAGCGGAGACAGAGAGAGGGGGGACAAATAGATTGGGGACAGAGAGAGGGGGGAGAGAGAAGAGGTCAGAAAGTGGGGACAGAGAGTTGGGGGACAGAGAAAGGGCGGACAGAGAGGGGGCGGAGCAGAGGAGGTTCAGAGAGTGGGGGACAGAGTGAGGAGGTTCAGAGAAGGGGACAGAGAGAGAGGGTACAGAGAGAGAGGGGAGGACAGAGTGAGGGGGGACAGAGGGGGGGACAGAGAGATTGAGGATGGGGGCAGAGAGAGCGAGAGAGGGGATAGAGGGGGGACAGAGAGAGAGGGGACAGAAAATGGGGGGCAGAGAGGGGAGATGGAGAGAGTGTGACAGAGAGAGGGGGTACAAAGAGAGGGGGGCAAAGAGGGGGGCAGAGAGGACAGAGAGAGTGGGACAGAGAGAGGGGGGTACAAAGAGAGGGGAGACAGAGAGGGGGGACAGAGAGAGGGGGACGGGGCAGAGAAGTGAGGTAAGAGAGAGGGGGGCAGAGAGAGGGGTCAAAGTGAGGTTAACAAAAAGAGGGGAACAGAGTGAGGGGACAGAGAGTGGGGGGCAGAGAGCGTGGGGAGATAGAAGGGTGTCAGAGAGTGGGGGGACAGAGAGGTGGAGAGAGAGGAGGACAGAGAGAGTGGACAGAGTAGGGGACAGAGAGAGGGGGACAGAAAGAGGGGGCCGGAGGGCAGAGAGAGGGGCGACATAGTGATGGGGACAGAGAGAGAGGGGCGACAGAGAGAGGGGGCAGAGATGGCGTATTAAGAGAGAAGGGGGAGAGAGAGGGGGTACAGAGAGAGGTGGGCAGAAGGGCATCAGAGAGAGGAGGCAGAGAGAGGGGGACAGAGAGGGGGGCAGAGATAGAGGGGGTAGAGAGAGGGGGACAGAGCGAGGGGTGGCAGAGAGGGGACAGAGAGAGGGAAAGAGGGAGGAAAAGAGAGAGGGAAGACAGAGAGAAGGGGGGCAGAGGGTGCGGACAGAGAGAGGGGGTCAGAGAGAGTGAGGGACAGAGAGAGATGGGGGACAGAGCGAGGGAGGACAAAGAGAGGGAGGACAGAGAGAGGGGGACAGAGAGAGGGGAATAGAGAGACGGGGACAGAGAGTGGGGGCAGATAGAGCGAGAGATGGGATAGAGTGGGGGGAGAGAGAGAACGGACAGAGAGAGGGGGATGGAAAGAGGGGGCAGAGAGAGGGGTACAGAGAAAGGGGAACAGACAGATGGGGACAGAGAGAGTGGTCAGAGAGAGGGAGGACAGAGAGGTGGGGGCAGAGAGACAGGGACAGAGAGAGGGGTACAGAGAGATAGGTACAGAGAAAGGGGAGCAGAAAGAGGGGTACAGAGAAAGAGGTACAGATAGACGGGGACAGAGAGAGGGAGGACAGACAGAGAGGGAACAGAGAGAGAGAGGGGACAGAGAGAGTGGACAGAGTAGGGGACAGAGAGGGGGAACGAGAGAGAGGGAGAGATAGAGGGGGCGACAGAGAGGGACAGAAAGGCGGGTAGGAGGGCAGAGAGAGGGGGGACATAGTAATGGGGGACAGAGAGAGGGGCGACAGAGTGGGGACAGAGAGAGGGGGCAGAGAATGGGTGTAAAGAGAGGAGGGGGAGAGAGAGGGGGGTACAGAGAGAGGGGGACAGAGAGAGGGGTGCCAGAGAGGTGACAGAGAGGGGGGACAAAGAGAGGGGCGAAAAGAGAGAGGGAAGACAGAGAGAACGGGGGCAGACGGCGCGGATAGAGAGAGTGAGGGACACAGACAGGGGCATAGAGAGACGGGGACAGAGAGTGGGGGCAGAGAGAGCGAGAGATGGGATAGAGAGAGTGGAGGGAGAGAGAGAATGAACAGAGAGGGAGGCGGGGACAGAGAGAGTGGTAGATAAAGAGGGAGACAGAGAGAGGGAAGGGAGAGAGGGGGGACAGAGAGACGGGGACAGAGAGAGGGGGTCAGAGAGTAGGGGACAGAGAGCGGGAGGACAGAGAGGGTGACGGAAAGAGGGGGCAGATAGAGGGGTACAGAAAATGGGGACAGAGAGTGGGGGACAGAGAGTGGGGGACAGAGAGAGGGAGGACAGAGAGAGGGGGACAAAGCGAGGGGGACAGAGAGAGGGGACAGAGAGCGGGGGACAGAGAGTGCAGGGAGATAGAAGGGGTCAGAGAGTCGGGGGACACAGAGTGGGGGACATAGTGGGGAGACAGAAAGAGGGGGTCGGAGAGGGGGGACAGGGTGGGGAACAGAGGGAAGATCGGTGCAGAGAGGGGGACACAGAGAGATGGGTACAGAGAGAGAGAGGGGAGGACAGAGAGAGGGGGGATGGGGCAGAGAGAGCGAGAGAGTGGATAGAGGGGGGACAGAGAGAGAGAGAGCGGGGACAGAGAGCGAGAGGGGTCAGAGAGAGAGAGGGACAGAGAGCGGAGAACAGAGAGAGTGGTACTTAGAGAGAGGGGTACAGAGAGAGGGGCACAGAGAGAGGAGGTGGAAGAGGGCGGGAGAGTGGGGGTAGAGAGAGGGAGACAGAGAGTGCTAGAGAGATGGGGAGAGAGAGGTGGAGAGAGCGGGAGATGGGAGGTGAAGACGGGAGGGGGACAGTGAGGGTGAGAGAGAGAGCTGGAGAGAGAGGGCGGAGACAGAGGGGGAGAGTCAGAGGTCGAGTGAGGGAGTGAAAGAGGGACCGGCTGAGAGAGAGAGAGAGAGAGGGGACAGCTTTCGGTGACAGAGTTTGGGGAGACAGTTAGTGAAGAGAGAGAGAGAGAGGGGAGAGAGAGAGAGGAGGTAGAGAGAGGCGTGGAGAGAGAGGAGGTAGAGGGAGGGAGAGAGAGTGGGGGTAGAGAGAAAGGGGTAAGAGAGATGGGGTAGAGAGAGAGGAAGTGAGGGGGAGGGGGAGAGGGAGCATGAGAGAGGTGACAGAGAGAGGCACGGAGAGAGAGGGGGGAAGAGAGAGAGTGGGAGAGTGAGAGAGGGGAGGGGGAGAGCGCGGGGAGAGAGTGGGGGACAGAGAGTGGGGGACAGAGAGAGGGAGGACAGAGAGAGGGGGGACAGAGAGACGGGGACAGAGAGAGGGGGTAGAGAGAGGGGGATAAAGTGAGGGGGACAGAGAGAGGGGACAGAGAGTGCAGGGAGATAGAAAGTGCAGGGAGATAGAAGGGGTCAGAGATTCTGGGGACAGAGAGTGGGGGACATAGTGGGGGGACAGAGAGAAGGGGTCGGAGAGGGGGGTACAGAGTGGGGAACAGAGGGAAGATCGGTGCAGAGGGAGGGACAGAGAGCGGGGGACAGAGGGGACAGGACAGAGAGAGAGGGCACAGAGAGAGGGGTGACAGAGAGATTGGGGACAGAGAAAGGCAGTGACAGAGAAATTGGTGCACAGGGAGAGGGGGCAGAAAGTGGGGCAATGAGAGGGGAACAGAGATAGGGTCCCCCTCTGGAGGAAGCCCCACGCATTTCTTCCACCCCCTCCCACGCATTGCTCCCCCCCCACCACGCCTTCTCCCCCCCACCCACGCCTTTCCCCCCCACGCCTTTCCTCCCCCCCGCCTTTCCTTCCCCACCCCCCACTTCAGACAAGAGCTACCTCCAGAGGGGGGACGCAGTCCTGAGGCCTGTATGACAGGCTGCAGCCTGTGGGGCCCAGGTGAGTTTTGTCTGTGTATGACCCCGAGGTTTAATCTCCTCTCTCTCGGGAGGAGGGCTGGCTTTTACCGGGACCTCTGGTTAACCGGGTCCTGTCGGATTGGGGCCTTGTCGTTTTGGAACAGGTTTGAAGCCTGGGGCTAAGGTAACTGGGGCCTTGGGATTTGACCCAAATAAGTCAACCCTTGACCAGCATCACCCACGATGTGCGGGGGGTTAGATTGCTGCTTGTGGGATCTCGCTGTGCGTACGTGTTTATTAATGTTTCAAGCCTCTGGTCAACTGCTCTGCGGTGATGTCTGTGTATTTCAATGTCACTGGGATGGTCAGCAATTCATTCATTCATTCTGCAATAATGACACTGACCCAGGGTCACGTGGGAGATTAGGGAAGGCAGAGAGAGCTGTGGGATCGTGCTGTGCTTTTGGTGCCACTGTTGTATTTTATTTCAAATTGATTGTTTTTTTATTTCCTCAGTGTGTTTGCGCCCCCCCCCCCCCCCCCCCACCGCTACCCCTAACCCTGGGGCTGCGCAGGGGATTGGATCCAGGAGCTGAAGCTCGGGACGACACAGAGACAGAGAGAATTAAATCACTTCTGCCGCGAGTAATCAACACACACAGAATAATCAGAAATTGTCCTGTCTCCTTGTCGTTCATTTACACACACACACGGGGACAAGAATGGTGGGGTTCAGGCTGTCTCTGGGAATTTTACCACAAGGCTGTGTGTTCTGGTCTGGACTGGGGGAGACAAAATGGGCGGGAAAGATGTGGAGGGGGAGTTGCTGCACAGACTGATCCCACAGGTGTCACTGCCTCCCTCTCTCACTCCAGCTTCAGGGACTGAGGGAGGGGTGGATGGAGAATGGGGGTATGAAGGGGGTCAGACAGACAGACAGACAGAGAGAAGTGAAAGAGAGCACTGACTATCCCAGTGGAAGGTTCATTGGTTTAAAATGGATTTGAGGCCTGGGGTTAAAGGACCCGGGGCCTTGGGATTGTGACACAAACTGGTTACACCCCCAGGGTCTGGGAGGAAGGACTCCCGGAGGAGGGAATGAATACCTTAACTCTGCAAAGCCCCATTCTAATGTCAGAGTCATGTGCATAGGCCAGGGGGCTAAAATGTGAGAAATCTGAGAGACAGAAAGATCTTCGAGATGGAGACAGTGAGGGGGGGGGGGAACACAGAGGAAGAGATTTCTGAGATAGAGGGAGAGAGGGGAGGAACAGAGACATCTCAGAGATGGAGAGAGTAAGAGGGGGAACAGAGAGAGGGGGGAAGAGAGAGAGGGAGGGAAGAGAGAGAGAGAGAGATCTCAGATGGAGAGAGCACAAGACAGGGATCAGAGTGCGCAGGGCACAGAGAAGGAAGGGGGAAATGTTTGGAATTTGTACAACAGGAGGATTGCACCCTCTTGTCCAGGAGACAGCATCAAACCCTTAACCAGCATCAGGGACACACACCATCTGTCTGCGCTTACCCGGCTGCTCGTGGGATCTTGCTATGTGTGTTTCAAGGGAGCATCTGGTTAAAAGCTCAATTGTGATCTTTATATTTCGATGATGGAGATGTCGGTGTTGGACTGGGACAACACCAGGTTATAGTGTAACCGGATTCTCCAAAAGCTAGTGTTGTGTGATGTTTAATGTTATATATCGATATATATAGACACAGAGGGAGGGGAGGAGGGGCATGTGTGTTTTGGGGGGCGTTTATGTGAGGGTCCTGTTAGATTGGGGTGGGGGGGGAAGTCGAGGGGTAAAGCTGGGATCTTACTGTGCTATCTCCCTGTGAAAGATTTTCCTGCTCAGCCTTCCCACAAATGCCTCCCAAAGGGATCTTCCTGGCCAGCTGAGGATTTGAAAAGTGTGTGTTTGGGAGCAGGAAACCTTCAGACAAGAGCTTCCTCCAGAGGGGGGAACGCAGTCCTGAGGCCGGTATGACAGGCTGCAGCCTGTGGGGCCCAGGTGAATTTTGTCTGTGTATGACCCCGAGGTTTAATCTCCTCTCTCTGGGGAGGGGGGCTGGCTTTTACCGGGACCTCTGGTTAACCGGGTCCTGTCGGATTGGGGCCTTGTCGTTTTGGAACAGGTTTGAAGCCTGGGGCTAAGGTAACTGGGGCCTTGGGATTTGACACAAATTCGTCAACCCTTGACCAGCATCACCCACGATGTGTGCAGGGTTAGATTGCTGCTTGTGGGATCTCACTGTGCGTACGTGTTTATTAATGTTTCAAGCCTCTGGTCAACTGCTCTGCGGTGATGTCTGTGTATTTCAATGTCACTGGGATGGTCAGCAATTCATTCATTCATTCTGCAATAATGACACTGACCCAGGGTCACGTGGGAGATTGGGGAAGGCAGAGAGAGCTGTGGGATCGTGCTGTGCTTTTGGTACCATTGTTGTATTTTATTTCAAATTGATTCGTTTTTATTTCTCAGTGTGTTTCCCCACCCCCCCCCCCCCCCCGTAACCCTGGGGGTGAGCAGGAGATTGGATTGGGGGGACAAGGCAGGAGGGGGGGGACCAAGACAGGAGGGGGGGAAGAGACAAGGCGTGGGTGGGGAAGAAGGCATGGGGTGGGGGGGGGGCGGAGAAGAGAGCATTGTGTGGGGTGGGGAAGAATGCGTGGGGCTTCCTCCAGAGGGGGGAACGCAGTCCTGAGGCCTGTATGACAGGCTGCAGCCTGTGGGGCCCAGGTGAGTTTTGTCTGTGTATGACCCCGAGGTTTAATCTCCTCTCTCTCGGGAGGAGGGCTGGCTTTTACCGGGACCTCTGGTTAACAGGGTCCTGTCGGATTGGGGCCTTGTCGTTTTGGAACAGGTTTGAAGCCTGGGACTAAGGTAACTGGGGCCTTGTGATTTGACCCAAATAAGTCAACCCTTGACCAGCATCACCCACGATGTGCGGGGGGTTAGATTGCTGCTTGTGAGATCTCGCTGTGCGTACGTGTTTATTAATGTTTCAAGCCTCTGGTCAACTGCTCTGCGGTGATGTCTGTGTATTTCAATGTCACTGGGATGGTCAGCAATTCATTCATTCATTCTGCAATAATGACACTGACCCAGGGTCACGTGGGAGATTGGGGAAGGCAGAGAGAGCTGTGGGATCGTGCTGTGCTTTTGGTGCCATTGTTGTATTTTATTTCAAATTGATTGGTTTTTATTTCTCAGTGTGTTTCCCCACACACCCTGGAAGGCGGGGGAGGGGGGGGGAAACAAGGCGGGGGGGGGGGGAACAAGGCAGGGGGGGCAAACAAGGCGGGGGGGAACAAGGTGGGGGGGAACAAGGCGGGGGGGGAAACAAGGCGGGGGGGAAACAAGGCGGGGGGGGAACCAAGGCGGGGGGGGAAACAAGGTGGTGGGGGTAAACAAGGTGGGGGGCGGAAACAAGGCGGGGGGGGGAAAGAGGACAGAGAGAGAGAGAAAGAGGACAGAGAGAGAGAGAGAAAGAGGACAGAGAGAGAGAGAAAGAGGACTGAGTGAGAGAGAGAAAGAAAGAGGACAGAGTGAGAGAGAGAGAGAGAAAGAGGACAGAGAGAGAGAGAGAAAGAGGACATAGAGAGAGAGAGAAAGAGGACAGAGAGAGAGAGAGAGAAAGAGGACAGAGAGAGAGAAAGAGGACAGAGAGAGAGAGAGAAAGAGGACAGAGAGAGAGAGAGAGAGAAAGAGGACAGAGAGAGAGAGAGAGAAAGAGGTCACTTATCTGTCCAGGGCAATGAGCTGAGTAGATCACAGCAGTGCATTATCTATAAAACTCAACCAGATCGTCTGACCAGCACAGTGACCTGCGCAGTGATCACCCGTGAATTTATCTATAAACCAGGAGCAGTTACCCTCCCAGCATGTCGGGCTGTGTACACGATCCCACTGCATAGATCTGTAACCCAGGAGCAGTTACCCTCCCAGCATGTAGGACTGTGTACACCAAACCAGGGCATTGATCTGTAAACCAGGAGCAGTTACCCTCCCAGCATGTAGGACTGTGTACACCAAACCAGGGCATTGATCTGTAAATCAGGAGCAGTTACCCTCCCAGCATGTAGGGCTGTGTATCCCAAACCAGGGCATTGATATGTAACCAGGAGCAGTTACCCTCCCAGCATGTAGGGCTGTGTACACCAAACCAGGGCATTCATCTGAAAACCAGGAGCAGTTACCCTCCCAGCATGTAGGACTGTGTACACCAAACCAGGGCATTCATCTGTAACCTAGAAGCAGTTACCCTCCCAGCATGTAGGACTGTGTACACCAAACCAGGGCATTCATCTGTAACCCAGGAGCAGTTACCCTCCCAGCATGTAGGGCTGTGTACCCCAAACCAGGGCATTGATATGTAACCCAGGAACAGTTACCCTCCCAGCATGTAGGACTGTGTACACCAAACCAGGCATTCATCTGTAACCCAGGAGCAGTTACCCTCCCAGCATGTAGAACTGTGTACACCAAACCAGGGCATTCATCTGTAAACCAGGAGCAGTTACCCTCCCAGCATGTAGGGACTGTGTACACCAAACCGGGGCATTGATCTGTAAACCAGGAGCAGTTACCCTCCCAGCATGTCGGACTGTGTACACCAAACCGGGGCATTGATCTGTAAACCAGGAGCAGTTACCCTCCCAGCATGTAGGGCTGCGTACACCAAACCAGGGCATTCATCTGTAACCCAGGAGCAGTTACCCTCCCAGTATGTGGGACTGTGTACCCCAAACCAGGGCATTGATCTGTAACCAGGAGCAATTACCCTCCCAGCATGTAGGGCTGTGTGCACCACCCCAGTACATTGATGTGTAACCCAGGAGCACTTACCCTCCCAGCATGTAGGGCTGTGTACCCCAAACCAGGGCATAGATCTGTAACCAGGAGCAGTTACCCTCCCAGCATGTAGGACTGTGTATAACCACCCCAGTGCATTGATCTGTAACCAGGAGCAGTTACCCTCCCAACATGTAGGACTGTGTACACCAAACCAGGGCATTCATCTGAAAACCAGGAGCAGTTACCCTCCCAGCATGTAGGACTGTGTACTCCAAACCAGGGCATTCATCTGTAACCTAGAAGCAGTTACCCTCCCAGCATGTAGGGCTGTGCACACCAAACCAGGGCATTCATCTGAAAACCAGGAGCAGTTACCCTCCCAGCATGTAGGACTGTGTACACCAAACCAGGGCATTCATCTGTAACCTAGAAGCAGTTACCCTCCCAGCATGTAGGGCTGTGTACACCAAACCAGGGCATTGATCTGTAAACCAGGGGCAGTTACCCTCCCAGCATGTAGGACTGTGTACACCAAACCAGGGCATTCATCTGTAACCCAGGAGCAGTTACCCTCCCAGCATGTAGGGCTGTGTACCCCAAACCAGGGCATTGATATGTAACCCAGGAACAGTTACCCTCCCAGCATGTAGGACTGTGTACACCAAACCAGGCATTCATCTGTAACCCAGGAGCAGTTACCCTCCCAGCATGTAGGGCTGTGTACACCAAACCAGGGCATTCATCTGGAAACCAGGAGCAGTTACCCTCCCAGCATGTAGGACTGTGTACACCAAACCAGGGCATTCATCTGTAACCCAGGAGCAGTTACCCTCCCAGCATGTAGGGCTGTGTATACCAAACCAGGGCATTCATCTGTAACCCAGGAGCAGTTACCCTCCCAGCATGTAGGACTGTGTACACCAAACCAGGGCATTGATCTGTAAACCAGGAGCAGTTACCCTCCCAGCATGTGGGACTGTGTACCCCAAACCAGGGCATTGATCTGTAACCAGGAGCAATTACGCTCCCAGCATGTAGGGCTTTGTGTACCACCCCAGTACATTGATCTGTAACCCAGGAGCACTTACCCTCCCAGCATGTAGGGCTGTGTACCCCAAACCAGGGCATAGATCTGTAACCAGGAGCACTTACCCTCCCAGCATGTAGGACTGTGTATAACCACCCCAGTGCATTGATCTGTAACCAGGAGCAGTTACCCTCCCAACATGTAGGACTTTGTATAACCACCCCAGTGCATTGATCTGTAACCCAGGAGCAGTTACCCTCCCAGAATGTTAGACTGTGTACCCCACCCCAGTACATTGATCTGTAACCAGGAGCCGTTACCCTCCCAATACGTAGGACTGTGTGCACCACCCCAGTACATTGATCTGTAACCAGGAGCAGTTACCCTCCCAGCATGTAAAGCTGTGTACATCGCCCCAGTGCATTGCTCAGTAACACTGTGATAAATCACTGCCCAGCGTGGGGAAACTTGCAGCCCATGCTGGAAGTGACGTGATGGGTAGCTCCCATCCATTTTCAACTCCCTCTCTCCATCGTGCCATGACAAGGGGGTGCTATGGGTGTGAACATCACTGCCAGAGAGAGATGGCGGGCGAATCACTTTAAATCTCACCACATGCGATGCGTTTGGGGTATAGACAGAGAGGGGGCGACTGAGTGAAAGTGTCATGGAAGGATGTGTTCCCAGGTTTCAGAATGCTGAAGTGTAGACACTTCGATAACATCCTGTAACATGAGCCTGTCTTCCCAGGAAAGATGGGAAAAAGGGATATTGGTGTGAAGTCAGATGAGCATTTGTTCTGCATCTTTGTAACTGGAATTAGTTTCAACCGAATCTGTGACTCATTGGGCAGATTCTAACAATAATTTCTCTTTGTTTGATTTTCCTTGAGTGTGACAGAGGGATTGTCCACACGAGGCTGAGCCAGTTTCCTGGTGCTATCGTATCGGACTCACCTCATTAACTGCCCAGCCCACCCTATGGTGTCCCTCTCATTCAATACCAGCCCGATTCTCCCACCCATTATGGCTGCAGTAACTCACCATCGCCCGGATGCCCCTGGATATTCCCTGATCCCTGTCATTGGTGCCATCTTTAAAAGGCCAATGGGCACATGTTTGACCTTTCTCCGTTTTGAGTTGCCCTGCACACTTTACTCCGAGCATGGCAGGTATTGGGCAATTACACCACGTTTGTCGACAGGGGCACGGAGTTCCTGGTGGAGGGCCTAGTACAGAGGGGGCCATTCTCTTCCTAGAGTGGGGGGCACACCACCAGACCCACCGAGCATGGTCTGAGCTCCCCACCCAGCTCAGTGCACTATCTGCGGTCTGAGGAAATGTCCAGCAATGCAGGACAAGCATCAATAACCTCTCTGCTCTATCAGGATAAGGGTCACCGTATTCTCTCTGCTCCCTCACACTCACTTTATATCTGTTCTGCCACCAACCCTCGAACTCGGTTCCTGCTCCGCCACTCTCACTGCTGCATGCAGCACCTTCTCTCTCTCTCTGTCTCCATCCACTTTACCCCCTGCATAGATACAACACTGTGGACTGACTCCCTCCGGACACCCCACCATACCTCCCCCAACCCCCACCTACACCAGCACTAACAGCAGGGCCTCCCACTCCCTCCCTCCCTTCCTCCATTCCAAGAGAAACAGCCGGGAATAGCACAGGAAGGGCCAAGCTGGGTGGTGGAGTGCCCGATATCCATTCCCTCACCCCCCTCCCCCCGCCATGTGGGGAAGACCCTGGTAGGAGCCGGAGAGGACCGGGATGCCTCGTGTGGAGATGCTGAAACATCCACGTCCCACCGACCGAATAAGGAGCTATGTTCAGTGAAGGGCAATTCTCACTTTAAACCCACTGGCAGCTCCGTTTCCCCCCGGCACAACTTAGAAGCCGTGGCCCTGATGCCATCTCCCTTTTGTGTTGAGCTGGTACAAATGGAATCCCCACGGTCTCGGTGAGTAGGAGGGTGGGCTCACAACACATCGTCACCACCACCTCCCAGGAAGGGAGCACGGAGGCTCCCTCCTACACCTCCTCCTGTAAACAGCTCAGATACTGAAACTAATCTGTGACAGTTACGACTCTCCTCACCTGTCCTGACATCTTCAACAATCTGTGCTCCTATACACCCAGCGCTCTCTGCTCCTGTACCCCCTTTATAATGTCACAGCCTGTTTTAAACTGTCTTTCGTTGTCGTTCCTACCGAAGTGTATCACCTCACACTGCTCTGCACTGATCCCCATCTGCCTTACACCTGAACACTGCACCAACGTGTCACTGTCCTGTTAGAGTTCCACACTCTCCTCCATAGACTTCAGAGTTCTTCCAGGTTCGGTGCCATCTACAAACATTGAGATTGTCATAGCGTCACAGTCTCCATGTAACAACTGAAATTCTGCCCCACACACACGAGTGTGAGCAAGTGAAATACTGATATATTCCTATGGACAGAGTCGAATAATGACATGCTGTCAATGGAGCAACAAGAATCCTGCACACACCAAACGGAGCAAATGAAATATTGACAAACCACAGAGCAAAAGAAATCCAGATAGGTTCCATTTATCGATATTCATCAGGGTATAATGTAATGAAGTTGAAAGCGTGTACTGTACCTTTAAGAGAGGGTGAATGCTGTTCTGAACGGAGAGCTTACAAGCTCCTGTGATACGAGAGGATGGCAGACCCAGAAACAGTATATTGCTATCGAGCTGGAGTCGGGTAATAAGCAGTTAAGAGAAAGAGGGTCCCAGAGTTGTGAACAGTTAATGTAAAATGTTCACTTTCAGAGTGAAAAAATAAATTGATTTTTTTATTTAAACAGTAGAATTTGGCAGACCTGTCCCTCATATTTTAACAGTTTACAAAGCAAATTGAGCATTTCTTTATGTTTAGTTTAAATTACCAGATGAGCTCAATGTTGTGTTCTAACAATTGCTGTGCGTGTATCTGTGTGTCTCTGGGTGGGGCAGGTCTGACAGTCTCTGTAGTGCTTAAAGTAATGCAATGTCACCCTCTGCTGGCCTCCCCACGCCACTGCAGAGGCATTGGCAGAGGGTGAAAACTAACAGGGATTCATTCAGAGAGGGGGAGGGAGAGGGCAGTTGCTCACAGCACCATCCAAACTGATGTCTTATCCATGTACTGATCTAAATGTCCTTTAAACGTTGTAACTGTCCCTGCTTTCACCACTTCCTCTGGGAGTTCATTCCACACACATGCCAGCTTCTGTCTAAAATATTTACCTCTCGTGACTTTTGTAAATCTTTTTCCTCGCACCTTAAAATATCCCTCAGTTTTGAATCCCCAACTCTAGGGAAAAGACATCAGCCCTTCAGCTTATCTGTACCCCTCATTATTTTATAAACCTCTGTAAAGTTACCCCTTAGTCTCATACTCTCCAGTGAAACGAGTCCCAGCCGACCCAGCCTCTCCGAATAGCTCACTCCCTCCTTTCCCAGCAACATACAGATTAATCTGTTCTCAACCCTCTCCAGCTTAATAATATCAAGGTCAGTAATGTCAAAGTGAACAGTCAAGGTGTTTTCTAAGGGTACGGGAAGTCCAAAACTAGAGGGCATAGGCTGAAGGTGAGAGGGGAAACATTTAAGAGTGATCTAAGGGGCAGCTTTTTCACCCAGAGGGTGGTGTGCCTATGGAATGAGTGGGCAGGGTGACCAGACTGGACACAGTATTCCAGAAGAGGTCTCACCAATATCCTGTACAACCACAACATGACGTCCCAATTCTGATACTCAAAGGTCTGACCAATGAAGACAAGTGTGTTAAACACCTTCTTCACCACACTATCTATATGAGATGCAAATTTTAAAGAATTATACCTGACAGCTAGGTCTCTGTCCTACAACACTGCCAAAGGCTCTGCTTTTAATTGTATAGTTCCTGCTGTTGTTTGATTTACCAAATCCAATACCTCGTATTAATCCAAACTGCACTCCATCTGCCACCCCTCAGCCCAGTGAGTGATATTACTGACACCTCACCCTCCCCCTTCAATTTTAAAATGCCCATCCCTCTCCAGGATGCCTGCACACTCCGGCCTTGATTTTCACAAAGACCCTGAGCTTGGTTTGCCTTGTGTGGTTAGGGCGAGGAGAGAGAGATTGCTGACACAGTCAGTGGGGAGGAGAGGCTGGACAGTAATCAGCTGCCTGGTGTCATTTCATTTTAGGAAGAGGGCTGTCGCATGTTAGAGGTGGATAAGGGTGATCGGTGTGTTGTGACCAGAAGTAAAGCTCTTCCTTCGTCTCTGGTGTTCAGTAATAAATATCTATTTGAGACGCTTCATTGGGCAGATTGTGTCTGCAGGATTTCTTTTTCTCATATTGCAGACCACAGATAATAGCAATTAAAGATGTTTATAGTTAATTTCGATGGCACAGCACATACACTCAATATCCTACAGTTGAGACAAATGTCTTGCATTTGTTTAATAATGCAAAGTGTTGTTTGTAATTCAGTAATGGTAACCTGATTATAATAAATCCACACCAAGCTGAAAGATGGGCACTAAAATATGAACCAAAATCTGGGTATGGTAGTGTAGTGGGTAGTGTCCCTGACTCTGAGCCAGAGCTCTGGATTTGATTCCAATTCCTGAAATTGTGGGGTAGTGTTCCTAGGTCTGGAATAGAAGACCTGGATTCAAGTCCTGCCTGTTGCAGAGGTATGTCCCAGCATGTCTGAACAGACTGATGAACAAACCACAGAGGAGAATAATGTTACAGCTTTATGGGTATTGCAGAGTGATGCTCGTGTCCCTACCTCCAGGCACAAAGGTCTAGGTGTAAAGCTCACAGAAGTGCCTCATGATACATCTGAACAAACTGATTAAAATGGACTTAGAATTGTGACTTGATGGAGAAGGAAGAGGTGTCAGTATTGAATTTCAGAATTTAGGCCCAGGATAACTGAAAGTACAACCATTCGTGTTGATTGGGGCCATATTTCACAGCAGTAACGGTTTATAAAATCAGAATGGTCATGGATAGGGTGAGTAGTCAGGGTTTTTCCCAGGTTAGGGGCGTCTAAAACTAGAGGGCATTGGTTGACAGTGAAAGGGGAACGTTTTTGAAAAGGCCTAAGGGGCACCTTTTCACGCAGAGGTTGGTGTGTGTATGGAATGAGCTGCCAGAGGAAGTGGTGGAGGCTGGTACAAATATAGCATGTAAAAGGTATCTGGATGCTGACAGACCTGCAAAGGTTTTCCAGCAATTTATGCATTTCTTTAAAAATGCATGCATTTTAACTTAGGAATTCTGAATAAATTAAACATTTCATTTTTTTAATGACGCGGGGCTATGTAAACATATTTCAAATCGGCCGAGACCATTTTCTGCGAAGGGTGTGGCTCTGTGTATGACAGCAGCAATGATGCAACAACATGGAATAGGGAATGTGATGGAGACATAGTTTGGACCATGTACAAGGAGACCTCACATGGTCCAGTTTGGGAGTGGATGACATTATTGTGTGACTCAGCTCAGAGAGGGAGAAAATGTAATCTGTCCGAGAAGGAACGGCCTATTGTACTCTCTCTCCTTCATTGTTCCTCATCACAGCAATGTATGCGAGCTAAAACGAACTCTACAGTCATCATTACCATTCTTATTGGAATAGAATCCCTGCAGTGTTGAAACAAGCCCTTCGGCCCAACAAATCCATACCAACCTTCCCAACACATTCCCCTATATTTACCCCAGACTAATGCACCTAACCTAGAAACCCTTGAAAACTACAGACAATTTGGCATGATCAATCCATCTAACCTACACAGTTTGAGCTGTGGTAGGAAACGGGATCACCCATTAGAAGCTCACACAGACAAGGGGAGAATGTGCAAACTTCACACAGACAGTCACCCAAGGTTGGAATCGAACCCAAGCCCCTGGTGCTGCGAGGCAGCAATGCTAACCACAGTGCTACCCTTTGGGTGCTCCCTGACCAGCATCCATTGGAATCTACTCACTGTCTAAAGCAAATGGAATTCAGCCAAATCCAACTCTCCCAGAATGGAATCCCATTGCTAGCAGCTGTGTGAGTACTATATCTTCAGAAGCAGAATAACGTTTTGGAAAATCTTGCAATTTTTCCTTTTGTCATGAGTTACAATAATATCTGGGCAAAGTTCTTTCAAGTTAAAGTTGCAGAGATTTTGTTTATATGTGTGTGTGTGTGTGTGTGTGTGTGTGTGTGTGTGTGTGTGTGTGTGTGTGTGTGTGTGTGTGTGTGTGTGTGTGTGTGTGTGTGTGTGTGTGTGTGTGTGTGTGTGTGTGTGTGTGTGTGTGTGTGTGTGTGTGTGTGTGTGTGTGTGTGTGTGTCAGTGTTTTTAGAAAAGGAAATATTGATTATATATTTTCAACACCCAAACATGCATCTTTCCATCATAGTTTGAGTAACATTGCTCTGGATCAAAAACGTGCTATTTGAGCAGATTACAGAAACTAGTCTGACTTGTTCCTAAAACTGACCCTCACCCAGTCTGAGACCGATATGATCGGCATGACACCAACCTGGTTACATTTAACATCTGTTGTGAGCAGTGCAGGAGTGGGACGAGAAAAGCAAACAGTGACCCAAAACGCCGGGGAACTATAGAATGATGAGCCTGATGTCAGTGGTGGGTAAGTTGTTGGAGGGGATTCTGAGGGATAGAATTTACATACATTTGGGAAGGCAAGGGTTAATCGGAGTACACAGCGTAGCTTTCTGCATGGGAAATCATGTCTCATTAATTTGGTTAAGAGGTAACAAAGAAGATTGATGAAGGCAGTTTGGGTGACATTGTCTATATGGACCTCAGCAAGTTGTTCATTTAAAGAACAAAGAGCAAAGAAAATTTACAGCCCAGGAACAGGCCCTTCGCCCTCCAAGCCTGAGCCGATCCAAATGTACTGTCTAAATCTGTCGGACAATTCCTAAGGATCTGATCCCTCTGCTCACTACTTACTCATGCATCTGTCCAGACGCATCTTAAATGAATATGCTGTGCCTGCCTCTACCACCTCTGCTGGCAACGCGTTCCAAATGCCCACCACCCTCTGTGTGAAGTGCTTACCGCGCGTATCCCCCTTAAACATTCCACCTCTCACTTTGAAAGCACGACCTCTCGTGACTGAATCCTTCAACCTGGGAAACAGCTTGTCTCTATCCACCCTGGCTATACACTTCATGATTTTGTAAACCTCAATCAGGTCCCCCCTCAATCTCCTTTTTCTAGTGAAAATAAGCCTAGCCTACTCAATCTGTCTTCATAGATGGTATTTCATTCTGATTGGTAGACAAATGAATAAGATTCGGTCACTTGGGATACAGAAGAAGCTAGTTACAATTGGCTTGAAGGAAGTGGGATATTTTTCAGACTGGAGGCTTGTGAGCAGCAGTGTGCTGTAAGAATCCGTACTGAGTTCACTGCATTTCATCATTTATGTAAAGGATTTAGATGTGAATATTGAGGACAGAGTAAGTTTGCAGATTATATCAGAATGGTGGTTTAGTAGATTACCTCAGAGTACAACGATACGATAAATAGATGGGACAAAGGGGCAAGGAGTGGCAGATGAAGTTTAATTTAGATAAATACGAGGTTTTGCATTTTGGGAAGGCAAATCAGGGCAGACATTATATACTTCATGGTCAGGTCCTGGGGCATGTTGTGAAACAAAGGGACATAGGGCTGCAGGTGCATTGTTCCTTGAAAGTGGAGTCGCAGGTAGACAGAGTGGTGCTGAACACATTTGGCACATTTGCCTTAATCAGTCAGAGCATTGAGTATAGGAGTTGTGGTGGCATGTTGCATCTATATAGGATGTTGGTGAGGCCACTTTAAGAATACTGTGTACAACTTGGTTTTCTGCAGAAATGACTTACACATATGTTCCAGGACTGGAGGTTTGACTGCAGGGAGAGGCTGATTCCGTTGAGGTGTTTCCCCCCGGAGTGTCAGAGGTTGAGGGGTAACATTACAGATGTTTATAAAACCAGCAGGGGCATGGATATTCTGAACAGCCACGTTCTGCTCCCCAGGATAGGGGAGTCCAGAAGAAGAGGGCATAGGTTGAAGGCGAGGGGGATTGATTTAGAAGAGACCTGAAGATAAATGTTTCACACAGAGAGTGGTGTGTGTACAGAAAGTGCTGTTAGGGGAAGTGCTGAAGGCGGTTACAATCGCACATTTAAAAAGTATCTGAAAGAGGAGGGATATTGGCCAATTGCTGGCAAATGGGTCTGGATCAGATTTGATATCTGATCGGAGTGAACAGATTGTACTAACGGGTCTGTTTCCGTTCTGCATGACTCTCTTATTCTATAAGAGGGATGATGAAAAATTCTGAAAGGACCTTTCAAGTCGGAAATCTCTTCACTGGAGGTTTATCGTGCCTCTATGTACACATTGATTGAAAGATGCGTTAGGTAAATATTTGGTAGAGAAGTGAATAACAGATAATTGGATATAGACAAAAAAGTAGGCCCCAACCTGATCAGCCACAATTTTACTGCCTGGTGGAGAAGGCTCAAAGTATCTCATGGCCCACTCCTGCTCCTCAGTCCCATGTTCCTGTGTTCCATTCAGCCCCTCAAACCTGCTAGACAGCAGCAGTTGGAGGCGACTTACTCCTATAACCTGGTGCACAGAAACAGAGGAGACCATTTGGCCCTTGAAGACTGCCCCACATGTTTCGAGGTGATTTGGGAAATATAATTGGAAAACCCAGGCACGGGGATGAAAGAGGCCCCTCATCTCTCTTTACAGAGCTTCCCCTCTCTGCAACTTGTGCTTCATTTGTTGGTCATGTTGTAGACCCAGATTCACTGTGAATACAGCCCCCATACCTCACTCAGCGCTGGCTCACAAAATCCTCTGGTCTCCCTGTCTGCAATATTCAAAACCATAACATTCAGGAAAATAACACCCACTAACTTTCCAATAACAGAATGGGCGAAGATCAGATACAGGGGCAGGTCGTTCACTCCCCAAGCCTGCCTTGCCCTTCACTAAGATCATGCCTGATCTGCTCTTGATCTCAAATCCTCTTCATACCCAATTCTTCATAGCCCTCACCTCTCTGACAGGTCAATATCCAGTACCTCCTCTTCAAATACTTTCAGTCATCTTACTCCCCGAACACTCTTGAGACGAGAAATCCTGGCATTCAATCCCATCTGTTTGAAGAAAACACTTTCTGCGCCTATACCATGGCCTATTGATATGAACAAAAGAGGTTGAGATAAGGGTTCAGGTAAAAAATGACTGGCCCTGATATCAAGGCAATGGTTGCCTTCTGTTGACATCAAGGAGCTTAACAAAACTGGACTTAATGGGAATCAGAGTAAACTCTCCAGTGTTTGGAGTCAAACATGTACAAAGGAAGATGTTCATCATCTCAGTCCTGGGTCACCTCTGTGGGAGATCCTCAGGGTAGGTTCCACTTCACAAACAGCTTCAGCTGCTTCATCAATGTCTCCCGTCCCCACCCTCACCAACATAAGATCAGAAGTGGGGATGGTCACTGAAGATTCCACAATGTTCAGAACATTTTGTTGCCCGTCAGCTCCTGAACTGGTCTCTGTCCATGAGCAGCAAGACCCAGACTCCATTGAGACTTGTGCTGTTAACGTGTCTGTAACATTCGTGTAACAGCACTGCCTGACACTGCACATTGCCACAGTGAAATAGAGTTCATTCAGCAACTCACGCTGGTTTCACAGGAATATGAGGAAGCCATTCAGCCCATTGACATTATTGGAGAAGAACAGGGACAGCCCATTCAGAGCCTCCAGCCTATTACTCAGGAAGAGAAGGAGTCTAGTGTGATGGACCACACAAGAGCCCCTCGACAATATTTGAAGGCGGTAGCGTAGATTCTAATGTTTTCTTATTTTAAAGGGAATGTAAAGGGTCTGTTCCAGATGCAATGTGAATGGTCAAACTACTCGCTGTGAAGCTAAACACTATTTATTTAAACATGAAAGATAAAATGAAAGCAAAGAAAGAGGAAATTAGAATAACTTAATTCTATTGGACAAGTTAACAGAATAATTGATCGTGGAGCTATTAGTAATGAACTGGCCCGATACACGAAAATCCCATAAACACAGCCCTTGGCAAAACTGAGTATTCAGTCACAGATTGCCACAAACTCAAAGATCCTAATCTGTGAGAGCTGGCCACACCCATTCAGGCTGCACTAAAATAAACCCAAGGCCTCCCTCGCTGTTTACTCAGTGGTCTTAACTAACCAGCTTGTTAATGATCATTCAATCTCTCTCTTCAAAGAAACCAGGACAAAATAATTCTTAAAGCTGCAGCATCATCACACTTGTCAGTACATCGACCTATTAAACAGGAACCAGGGCTAACCAGTCAGGCCCTTGGCCCTGTCCAATTGAACAAGGAAGAAGTCATTCAGTCC
The DNA here is from genome assembly GCF_037043375.1 of Chiloscyllium plagiosum. Taxonomy (NCBI): domain Eukaryota; kingdom Metazoa; phylum Chordata; class Chondrichthyes; order Orectolobiformes; family Hemiscylliidae; genus Chiloscyllium; species Chiloscyllium plagiosum. The sequence goes on along the minus strand of NW_028270156.1, from coordinate 93,176,277 downwards.
CTTGAGTCAATTACACAGAAACAGAATGAGGCCATTCAGTCCGTTGAGTTACTTACACATGAACAAGAGGAGGCCTTTCAGCCCGTTGAGCCACTTATACAGGAACAGTAGGAGGCTGTTCAGTCAGTTGAGCCACTTATACAGGAACAGTAGGAGGCCATTCCCACCTCAATGCACTTACACAGGGGCAGAATGAGTTAATTGATGCTGATCCTGATGAATGGCTTATGCCCGAAACGTCGATTGTCCTGCTGTGCTTTTCCAGCAATTGATGCTCTACTCTGATCTCCAGCATGGGCAGCCCTCACTGTCTCCTAATAGATGCTCTAACATGATGAACAGTTGGAGCAGAGGCTGCACAGACAGGCTGCTCCATGTTGTTCCTCCTGGCTCCATTGCTCATGACACACACGTGGGACTTTAACATGGTTTTCTCGCCATGAGGAGTGTGGAGGGAAGCCATATGTCTTGTGTGAAGTCTCAAGAAGTCACCTTTCATTTCCGAGAAAACAGCCTGCTGTTCTTTATGCAGGACGGAAGCTGGTGGGAATGGCTACCTGTTTCAGATGGAAGGTATTGTGGCTGCTGTTGGGGATTGTGAGCAACCTGACGTTCAGTTCGGGCTCACACGCCGACTACACAATAACATGGGGAGAGTTAGTAAAAGCATATAGACTATTAGGAAAGTCACATTAGACTGATGAATGGACTCACTAAGTTCAAATAATGCTGATATTATTCATGTTGATCTTGTCTAGTGCACGTCCAGTTCCGTGTAACTTGTGTGCCTTACTCTGTCCAAGTCTATGTCCAACCTATGATCTGTCTGGCCATGCTTACGATGACCTGTATCCACTGCTCATAAATAAAGTGTTTCCCTGTACTGAGGTACACGTGGCAATAAATCAAACCAATCAATCCTGGGTAAAGCATGGAATTTCTCACCCTATCAATGTCTCATTTGCAAATAAGTGATCGCTGCCACTCCTCATGTTTCAGCGTCACCATTTCTTCATCCCTTACATCTCTACAGGTTAAACACTTAGCTTCTTCACTCTATCCTCATGTTACCATCACCCGTGTCTGTGGTAAGGAGATCATTCCTTACAAGGGAGATCAAATCTGTAGAGATTGCCCCAAATGCTCTCTCAGCACGGCTCTAAAACTGCAGGAAGATGGCTTTACTTATGTTCTCGAATCATCATAAAATGAAGGACAGCATATCATTGACTGTACCCATTACCTACACAGGGTTTGATTCGGAGCAGTCAGCATAGATTTGTGAGTGGGAGATCATGCTTCCCAAATTTGTTCGAGTTCTTTGATGAAGTGACCAGGAAGGTTGATGAGGGCAGAGGGGTAGATATAGTCTCTATGGATTTCAGCAAGGCCTTTGATAAGGTCCCACACGGCAGGATTGTCTGGAAGTTTCCATCACGTGGAATGCTGGGGGAACTGGCCAATTGGATACACAGTTGGTTTGATGGTAGAAAGCAGAGGGTTTAGTGGAAGGATGTTTGTCAGACTGGAGGCTGGGTCCATTGTTGTTTGTTATCTATGAATTGGTTGTGAATGTACAAGTTATGATTAGCAAGTTTGCAGATGACACTAAAGTAAGTGGGAGCATGTTCAGTGAGGAAGTTTATCAGAAATTGCAGCAGGACCTCACTCAGGTGGGGAAGTGGGCCGAGAAATGGCAAATGGAATTTAATATAGATGCGTGATGTCTTACATTTTGGGAACTTAAGGCAAGGTAAGAGTTTCATGGTGAATGGGAGGATCTTCAACGGTGTAGTGGGCAGAGAGACCTTGGGGTTCAGGGGCACGGTTCTCTGAGAGTGGAGCCACAGGTAGACAGGGCAGTGAAGAAGGCATTTGGCACATTGGCCTTCATCAGGCAGGACATGGAGAACAGAAGTTGGGAATTTATGTTGCAGTTACACAGGACTTTGGTAAGGCCGCACTTGGAGTATTGTGTTCAGTTTTGTCACCTTGTTATGGGGAGGACGCTATTAAATTAGAAAAGTGCAGAAGAAATTTTCAAGGATGTTACCAGGACCCAATCGTCTGAGTTATAGGGAGGGGTTGGACAAGCTCGGACCTTTTCTTTAGCATGTAGGAGACTGAGGGAGTCCTCATAGATCTGAATAAGATCACGATGGTAGGGTTAATGCTCTCAGTCTTTTTCCAAGGTTTAGAGAATCGAGAACGAGAGACGATCAGTTTAAGGTTAAAGGGGAAGGATTAAAAGGGAATCTGAGGGACCACTTATTTACATAAATGGCTGTTGTACGGATGAGCTGCCAGCATATGTGGTTGGGGGGTACATTAACAACATTTCAATGCATTTGGATAAATATGTCGATAGGAAAGGACTGGAAGGATATGGGCCAACTGCAGGGAATTGGGGTTAGCGTGGATGGACATTTACAAGGTGGACTCGAAACCCCTCTGTTAATTAAAACCAAACACCCAGAAAAGCTCGCCTCACCTCGTAATCTGTTAAAATATGAGTGACACAGATCTCCTACATTCCACGACTTATACAAAAAATAACAAGTTAGTTTCTTAACTTTAATAGTGAACACTAAACAACAACTATTCACAAATACAAGCCCCTCTTTTCTTAGCTACTTACTATCTGACTCCGACTCTGTAAAAATATTCTGTTCCAACAGCCCACATATTAAACATTACAATCTCAAGACCACACAGTCTCTATCTTCCCCGCTGTGTTCACTCTTCCAGCTGCTGATCTCCCTGGGTCATTTTGTATTGCAAGTCGGTTTTACATGAACATGTATCCTTGAAAGAGAGTGTTTGAGATGGCCAGTTAGCACTCCTGCTCTACAGCAGTTACTCTGTTGTTGGATGGCAGTGGCTCTCCCTCTAGTGTTCAAATGCTGGGTTTATATACTCCACAGGATACAACAATTCTCATAATTTGATTGCTTTCCAGGTGTCTAAACAATAATATTCAAATTCCGTTGGCTTCTGGTGTCCTGACCATTATTTAAACACTTTGGTTGTATTTGAATTGTTGTCAAAACAGCAACCAAAACTCAGGTACCCATTTCACAGCTAACTGTGACATATGGAACTATCTGACATTTAGCTGGCATCTGTGCTGTACTTTCTATTCAACAAAACCCGTTCTGTCTTAAAGTGAGCTGACATGCTTTCTGCTTCATAAGACCTCCCCCCTTCAGAAAAAAAAAACATCAGAATGAAAAGATGGCTTTGTTTCTTTTCTTCTAATTCTTAATCCCATTATTATGAAATACAAAAGTATTAATCTCAGTTATATCAATCATATTAATCTTACAAACCTATATAAACTGGAATAAGTCAAATCTTATCTAAACTTTTTCCTTTAAATCCACGATAACACATCTGCTATCACATTTTAGGACCCACAGCATGTACATTTTGTAATTTTGAAGTCGGTGTGATAAGACTCCAATGAAATGCTCTCATATTCTGGTCTTTAAATATTCCAAAAAACGCGAGAGGTTTTTCGTTGTCCACAACCATCTCCGACAATTTATTTGTCACATAAACATTAAAATATTGTCAGTTCAGTGCGAAACTTAATCATCCTTTTTCAATAATGGAGAATGTTGTATTTTTCTTTCTGGTGGATATTGCGTTTTTTCGACAAGTAGCCAATTAGCCATTCAATTCTATCATCATCTTACTGTATCAATACAACTCCAACCCCTATATCCCTAGAAGCAAATAGAATTTTGAAAGGGTTTCAAAATATTTGTTGTAGCTAAAACTGGTGCGGTGATTAATCCTGCTTTAAAATTCTCAAATGCCTCCTGGCATTGTTCTGTCCACCACAATTATGTTTCCTTCTTTACTAAGTCCATCAGTGGTGCCAATATGCTGCTGAAGTTTGGAACAAACTTCCGATCGAATCCACTCAGTTCCAAAAATCCTCTTTCATCGAGGATGGTCGTGGAAATTCCTCAAAGCCCTTTGTCTTTGTGTTCCATGGGGGTCAACCTTCCATGTCCAATGTAATGTCCCACGAACGTCGCCTCTGCCTTCGCGAATTCAGTTTTCTTTAAGTTTATTACAAAGTTTGCATCTTGTAAACATTCAACGTGCTCTGGCAGCTGCAACACGTGAGCTTTCAATCACTTGCTAAAAATCACTACATCATACAGATAAACTACACAATTTGTCCATCTGACCATAACTCTGTTCCTGAGTCCCTAAACCTGGCATTGAACGGGATTCCTATCACTGGTGACAATGCTAATACGTCATCCCCACAGGAAATCGTCAAAATTTCAGAGTTTTTTATCTGCCACATGCTTAATTCTATACTGTGCCCTTCTGGTGTTGTTTAGCTAACTCACCTACTCCATCAAATCTCTCCCTCACCTCACATATATAATCCGAGTCTCTGACTTCGGTCCTGTCAATTTATATTCAATTGATTCCAAAGGAACTCTGACTTCAAATATTAACTCAAAGGAAGTAAACTGAGTAGATTTATTTGGGGCAAATAATTTTTGTCTAATGGCAAACAATTTAATGAGACACCTTCATTCCAATCATTCCGGTAATCCTGACAGTACGCTGTTAATATGGTCATCAGCGCCTGATGCTAACTTTCCAAGGGTGCTGGGATTCAGGATGTGACACTCTTGATTTGAAGTGCTGTATGCCTAAGCTATCCATGACTTCCTTAAACTATCCATGACTTCCTTCAACAGCTGAGCGGTAAAATGAGACCTTGGTCTGACTGAATCTCTCTGCGGAGCCCACAGTGAGTAAAGAAAGCTACCAACTCCTCCACCTCCCTTTTTACCTTAACACTCCATAATAGTTAAAAATCACACAACACCAGGTTATAGTGCAACATCACCTGATGAAGGAGCGTCGCTCCGAAAGCTAGTGTTCTTCCAATTAAAACTGTTGTACTATAACCTGGTGTTGTGTGATTTTTAACTTTGTACATCCCAGTCCAACACCGGCATCTCCGAATCATGACTCCATAATAGAATTGCCTCTGGGAATCTGGTAGACACATCCATTATGGCTAGCAAATATTGGTTTCCACTTTTATTTTAGATAGGGGACCTACACAACTAATCATAACCCACATGAAATGTTCTTCGAATGCAGGAATTGGTAACAAAGGTGCTGGCTTTAGTACTGCCTGTGACTTCCCTACCATTTAGAATGTTGGACATGTACATCAAAAAATAACCACGTCCGTGTGCATTCCAGGCCACTAGAAATGCCTCTGTACCTTAGCCTGGGTCTTCTGTACACCTAGGTGACCCCCTGCAGTTAGTTTATGCGCTACCCGTAACACTTTACGCTATTCCGAAAACAATGTGGTGCACTTCGGCCCATTTCCCTTCTGCACTAACCTATCGGGGTCTCCATTTTAATTTTAGCATTCTATCTTTAAGTTAATAACGTTCGACAATATATTTTGATTCCTTTTTTGTGTGTGTGCATGTGTATGTGTGTGTATATATATATATATATATATATATATCTGTTGTAAGTCCATTAGCCTTTCAGGACTAAACAGCACTGCCTGATCCTCTGCCTGTTCAGGTTTTTTCTGCACCGTGACATCAAGCAGGGTGTTAGTTCACTGAGCATCATCTCCTTTGGCTTTTTATTTTGGTTTTCCTTCCTGCTCTAACTTATGACAGTGGAATTGCAGATTAGATTACAGATTACATTACAGTGTGGAAACAGGCGCTTCGGCCCAACAAGTCCACACCGACCCGCCGAAGCGCAACTCACCCATACCCCTACATTTACCCCTTACCTAACATTAGGGACAATTTAGCATGGCCAATTCACCTGACCGGCACATCTTTGGACTGTGGGAGGAAACCGGAGCAACCGGAGTTAACCCACGCAGACACGGGGAGAATGTGCAAACTCCACACAGACAGTTGCCTGAGGTGGGAATTGAACCCGGGTCTCTGGCACTGTGAGGCAGCAGTGCTAACCAATGTGCCACCATGCCGCCCACAATCTTGTTACTATACAGTCTGGAAAAATCCTGGGTATTTTTCTTTTAACTCCCCAATTCCCTTGTTTTCCTTTTGCCTATTCCAACACAAGGGGTGCCACGCCCAACTTGGATCCTGTTAAATCGTTCACAAGAACAAACTGTATTCCTGGAAATGACACTCTGTTACTCACTGTCACAGTTACTTCCCCAACCTTGATTTGGCATTCCAACCTGATGTTACACAAGGGAATGCTTAATTTCTAACCCCATTCCACAAATTGTCACGATCTTGATTAGTACGTCAGAAAGAGTGAAAATACTTTCATCTCTCACTATTAGGGGCCGAGAGAAAGTGAGGGCTGCAGATGCTGGAGATGAGAGTTGAAAAGTGTGCGGTTGGAAAAGCATAGCCAACCAGGCAGCATCCGAGGGGCAGAAGAGTTGACTTTTCAGGCATAAATCCTTCTCAGGAAAGTGGGGGATGGGGTAACGGAGGGGGAAGGGGGCCGAGAAATAAATAGGAGGGTGGGGGTGGAGCTGGGTGTAAGATAGCTTGGAAGGCGATAGGTAGATGCAGGTGGGGTGTGATGGTGATAGGTCGGACAGGAGGGTGATAGGACACCTATCAGTGGTAGGACAGCTGGAACCCTCAAACTAGAACCATCATCAACGTTGACTTCACCAAATTCCAAATCTCCCCTCCACCAACCTCTCCCAGATCCAACCATTCAACCTAGCACTGCCCTCTTGAAGAGCCCTAACTGGCCAGCTTGCTTCCCACCTACCGACTCCACCCTCCTAACCGACATATCATTATTACTCCCACCTACATCTTCTTATTGTCTTCCCAGTGACCCTCCCACAGGCCCAGCTACTACCCTCGTATTTATCTTTCAGCCCCATTGTCCCCCCACCACATTCCTGACGATGGGTTTCTGCCTGATATGTCCATTGTCCTGCTGTTCGGATGCTGCCAGATCTGTTGTGCTTTTCCAGAGCCTCACTTCTCAACTATTAGAGACTGAGCAGATCCCATATCTCACAAAATTATAACTTCTTGTCCTTCTCCCCCTGATCTTTCTGAGTAAACTTTATCTACAGAGGTGAATTCTTTAGAGAGATCAGGTATTGACTCCATACCCCGCCCCTGCCTTGGCTGTATACGCTCCTGCAGCTCCTCGGCTCTACTTGGGGTCTCCTTTACCAGTTTCACTAATGCCACTGGGCTTAGCCTCTTCTACCACATCTTTCCCCAAAATGCCTTCCTTCAACGACCATCACAGTGTGTCCCAGCTTACTGCAGTGAAAACACCTTTTCCCAGTGCCCTTCTTAAACCATCGGCACTGTCATTTTATGTATTACACTGCCTTATACTGAGAACACCTGAGGCCTTTCACCTCCTTTCATCCCCTTTGGGCTTCTTTTTTCACTTGTGGTAAACTATTGTGCGCTACTGTTCGCTTTGTAATGTGTGAACTTCCCTTCTCCCAATTTCTATCCCTCATAGCATGAAAATTCTCCCGGAAGCTAAATTTCATCTCATGCACCAATGCATATTTACCTGCCATTTCTGCCGCGCTTCTCACTTCTTGACCTTTCTGTTCGTGCACATGAAATCTTACCATCTCTGGAAGTGAGTCTTTAAACTTCTCCAGCAGAATAATCTCCCTTCGAGCCTCACAGGTCTTATCTATTTTTAAGTCCAACACCCATCTGTCAAAATGACTGTAGTTAATTCTTTCAAACTTAACATAAGTCTGACCAAGTTCCGTCTCAATGTTTATGAACTTCTGTCTATGTGCTTCTGGTACCATTTCATAGCCAATCAAAATAGCCAATTTGACATTTGCATAATCTCTTGACCCCCCATCTGACAGTGCTGCACATGCCTCACCAGCTGTGCCCACCAGCTTAGTCTGAGCTAGCATTACCCGCAAGTTCACTGGACACGTCATCTGCCGAGTTATTTTTTTCAAATGAAGTAAAAAAGGTTTTGACATTTTTCTCACCGAAATATGGCAAAGTACTAACATAGTTGTATACATCCCGATGTTCTCCCTTCATCTCCATCCTGTTAATTTAACTTTCTTGTCTAATTCACAACTTCTAAATCTCAAATTCTCTCTCTCTTTCTTTTTCCTCTCCTTCACTTTTTTTCTAACTCTGTTTCCGTCTCTTTCTTTATCTTCTAACTTCAGTTGCCATATTTGCAATTTAAGTTTTTTCTAACTCGATTGCACTTGTCTGTTTCTCTGATACATCAATGTGCTTGACCAACTACATTATAATTTCAGCTTTCATTCTGTCCGTGGTTAAACCCAATTCCAACCTATTTGCTAATTCTAATAAATGTCCTGCTTCTGTCTTTCTCAACTTTCTTGGCAAATTTGGGAACCTCTTTAGTAATGTTAAGAGCCATTTCCCTCAGTTTTAATTTAAACAACCACCAGTAAACAAAATTAAACAGATTTTCCGACCGGTTTTATTTGAAGAACTAGGTCACTAATTGCAACGTGTTGGAATTTGCTGGGACATTTTGTACCCGAAATCTGTTCAAATCTACCCAATTCCCATACGGCAGGGCCCTGAACTGTGAAGACATCTATGTCGAGCACTTCTGTTAATTAAAACCACAAACCCAAAAAAGCTCACCTCACCTCGTAATCTGTTAATACATGAGTGACAAAGAACTCCCAAATTCCACTAATAAAAGAAAAATAACAGTTTGCATGTATGCAAGTTAGCTCGCTGTGCTTGACGGTTTGTTTTCTGACGATTCGACACTATGACTAATTAACATCATCAGTGAGAGGCTCTGCTGAAGCGCTGATGGTATGTCGCGCCTCTCTATTTATAGGTCTTGGGTTCTTAAGATGGGTGATGTCATTTCCAGTTCTTTTGTTTTACAAGAGAAGGTAGATAGGATCTAAATTGATGTGTTTATTGACGGACTTCTGGTCAGAATGCCATTCCTCTAAGAACGTCCTTGCATGTCTTAGTATGTGCGTCCGTTGTCCCAATCAAAGTGGTGCCCTTCTTTGTCTGTATGTATGGAACATAGTGATAATGGGTCATGTCTTTTGGTGGCCAGTTGGTGTTCATGTATCCTGGTAACAAGACAACAGGACAGTTTCAATGGCAGAAAAATGATTTTATACTCACTGTTTAATTAATGTGTTGTGCAGATATGTAACATTTTTCATATGTGCACAACACATTCTAAATGAACAACGGAGACACAGTTAACTGAAAGTGATGCATATGATGTATAAAATTTATAAAACATTGAAACATCATTTGATTCTCATCTAAAATGATATGTTCCCCTTCTCTCAACGTTCCCTCCTTTTCTGGAATCCTCTACGCCAATCTCTCATTCTTATCAGGATGTGTATTATAAATTCTTCCTTCTGGTGTCCCAGCTTATTTCAGTTAATCCCCTTTCTACCAGAATTCAATATATTGGCCTGTTGGGTACTTTCCAAAGCTAGTGTCTGTCACATTATTGGAGATAAAAATTCTGGCATCAGACCCAGCATTTGAACATATTGCTCTGTTGTACATGCACTGTACATAGGACCACAGCACACAGGAATTGCCAAAACATTGGGGGATGTTTCTCTCCTTTCTTTCGATGATCTAGTTTTCTCATATTTCACATTTCATCATCTATGTTGTCTCGTTCTTTCTCTCTTTGTATCTAGTTAAGAAATTTACCAATTATTCTTTGCGTCCCTTCTCTCAAAGCTCCTTCTTTAGGTTTATATCTATTGCTCTCTTCTTGATGTAATGTGATTATAATTGAGCAATGTAACTAAAAAGACATTTGGAAGGAGCTGGTCACAGTCAATTGGAAGGGGAACTGAGCAGGGCAGACCATGTAACAGCAAAAGCTGGAATTTCTGGGGATATTTCGGAGGATATCAGAAATTCTCCCAAAGGAGATGAAACATACTCATGGCAGGACAAGGCAGCCATGAGTGATAAGGCATCAAACCAAAAGAGGAAACATACAATGTGGTGAAGATGATTGGGAATCCAGAGAATGCATTGGCTCTGATACTACATAAGGCTGACATCACTGACACTGCAGAGCTCTTAATCATGGTCAGGGAGAGAAACAGAGGGAAAGGCATTCACTTTAAACACAGAAGATGGTATTACTAAGGAAAAAGATTCAGATGAATTAAACAATTGAATTAGAATCAGTTAATTGGTTTTGCAGAATGTGTCAGATTGAAGGCATGACCCGGGGAGAGACCCTCAGCAGAATGAGAGTATGAAAATGGAAGTGTTACCACATCAGAAACCAGAGTAGGTCACTGAGTACATGACTGATGGGTGAATGGGTCTCGATGTGAACTAAGGGACAGAGAGCAGAATTGCATTGCAGGTATTGCAGCTCAAAACTGCGTATTTATGTAGTGCTGTAGACTACAGCAGCAGGAGAAGCAGAACAGCATTCAAACACAGCCTGTAACTTTTAGCCTCGAATAATTTCCTCAGTCTGCCATTGCCATCAATATGATCTATGTTTCAGTAATGACTGTGGGTGAACATGACTGGATCAGAACCACGTGAACCTAAACCTGACGCGAACCCATTAAAGCTACCACACTTGACTAACAGATCTGGTCGAAGCTCCGCAATCCTGTCACATTCTGTCATAAATGGTGATGAATGATTAAACAAATGACTAGAGCAAAGGGATCCACAAATATCCCCATCCTCAGTAATCAAACAGCTCTGCACATCAGTGTAAAAGACCAGGATGTGGTAGCTGCACCAACCTCAGCCAGAAGTGTTGAGTTGATGAACCACCTCACCCTCGCCATGATACCCACAGAATCACAGATGCCTGTCTTCAACCAAGTCAATTTGCTGTAAGTGACATGAAGAAACAGCTGAATACAGTACGTACGAAAAAGACAATGGTCCTTGACCCCATTCCTGCAATAGGACTGAAGACTTGTGCTGCACATCAAGCCGTGTTCCTGGGGAAGCTGTTTCATTCCAGCTCCAACTCTGACATCGCCCTGGCAATTTGGAAAATTACTCAACTATGTCCAGTTCCTAAGAGGATTATAATTACAATCTGAGCAGTTACCTCCCCCTCAGACCCACCACGACAGTCAAATTGGTGGGAGTTCTTTTTGACAGAGTTATCAAACAGCACAGAAATAACCTGCTCAGTATGATTTCAGATAGGTCCCCGTGTAGAGATGGTGCTGCTGTGGAAAAGTCACTGGATTACTAATCCAGACCAGGCTAATGCTCTGGCAGCTGGTGTAAGTTAAACACAATTGACAAAATATTAAGATGCAAAATCTGGTGTCCGTAAATAGTGACCTTCAAGCCAATGGCGATTGTACACACCAATTTGCTTCACAAATGTACTTTCAGAAAGTGAATCTCCTGTGCTTTCCTGGTCTGGCCTAAACGTGACTGCAGACACACAGACATGTGATAAACTTTTCAATGGTCTCTGAATCCGCCAAACAATCCATTCTATTGTATCAAACTGTTCCGAGCTCTAAAGGATAAAACCAGACAGAACACCCGGCCGCAGCCTCAGTATCGGAAAAGGGAATGAGAAACACAGTCCTGTTGACCCTGCAGACACCTCCTTCCTAACATCTGAGAGCTTGTGACAACATTTACAGACTACATAGAAACATCGGGAATGGAGTAGGCCATACAATACATTTAGCCTTCCCCATTCCAGTTCATGTTCAAACGTCACCTCAATGCACTTTTCCCACACACTGTACACATCCCTTAATGTGTTTAACCGTGGGAAGCGATAAAGTAGGAAGTGCAGTAGTCCATTTGGTCTGTCGAGTTTGCTCCCCAATTCAATATAATGATACCTGGCCCTTTATTTCCATATCGTTCTCCTTCTCTCCCAACATTCCTTTACTGTCTCTAAGTCCGTATTTATATTCAGTGTCTTGGCTTCCAGATTCGAGTGCATTCCCCAGGTTCTCCAGTCTCTGAGGGCAGTCATTTATTGTCATCTCATTGCAGAATGGTCTGTCTGTACCTAATACTGTGGACCCTTGTTTTAGACACCAGAACCTGGGGAATTATTCTCCCTGCTTCCAATCCGCCTTACCCTGTCAGAGCTTTATATATCTCAATGAGATCTCCACCCATTTTCCTAAACCCCATGGAAAACAGGCCCAGTCGCCCCAAACTCTGCTCCCACAACAAGCCTATCATCCCAGAGATCAGTCTGGTCATCCTTCACTGCACTCCCTCAATGTCAGGTTTGTCCTTTATTTGGTACGGAGACCAAACCTGCACACAATACTGCACAGTGTTTGAGACGGGGTCTCACCAACGCTCTGTACAGCCGCTGTAAGACACCCTTTCTCCTGGATTCAAGTCCCCCTGAAATGAAGGTCAGCACATCATTGATCTTCCTAACTGCGTTCTGCTCCTGCAATATCGCTTTCAATGACTAGTCTACAGAGAGATCCAGATCCTTTGCAATGTTGCAGGTCCCCACTTCGTGGGTCTATGTACACTGGGCAGTGTATGAATGCCATTCCCAGTATTGATTTCTGGCTTCAGAACTCACTGCACTGCAGGGACCTTGGAGGACTGCACAGAAGGAAACAACAAAAAGGCGCATCCGTCGCTTTTTAGATCAACATGTTTCAAACAATCTCTTTTCAAATGAAAAGCTGCCAATCTCTTTTTCCCACCAAATGGCACACCGTCACCTCTACCCACATTACTCTCCATCTGCCACATATTTACCCATTCACTCCACTTGCCTTAGTCACCTTGAAGCTTTTTTACAACCTCCTCACCCACTCGCAATCCAACATCCTTTATTTCTATCAGTAGGTTGAGATATATTGCATTTGATTCCCATAACCAAAGGTTTATGTATATTGTGAACAGCTGGGACCCGAGCACCAATCCCTGTGATACCTCAGCAATCTTCCTCTGTTAAAAAAATCTGTTTTTCAATTTATTTACTTCGTGAATCTGGGTGTGACTGGCTGGGCCAGCATTTATTGCCTGTCCCTGGTTGCCCCTTGAGAAGGTGGTGGTGAGCTGCCTTGTTGAACCGCTGCAATCCACTGTGGATTCAGTGATGGTAACACCATTGAATGCCAAGGGCAGTGTTTAGATTGCATTTTAGTGGTGATGGTCACGGTCTTGCAATTGTGTGACGTGAATGTTGCTTGCCACTTGTCAGCCTGGATACTGTCCAGAACTTGTTGCATTTGGACATGGACTGCTTCAGTATCTGAGGAGCCACAAATGTTGCTGAACATTGTGCAATCATTGGCAAACATCCCCACTTATGACCTTAGAATAGAGGCAAGGTCATTGATCAAGCAGCCCTGAAGATGTTTGGGCCTCGTCCACTGCCCGAGGGACTCCTACAGACTTGTCCTGGAGCTGAGTTGACTGACCTTTATCAACCATGACCACCTTCCTACGTGTCAGGTATGATTCTAACCAGCGGGGAGTTTGCCCCTGATACTCATTGATTCCAGTTTTGTTTACGCCGCTTCATGCCACTCTTGGGAGAAGACAGCCTTGTTTTGAAGGACTGTCACTCTCACCCCACCTCTGGAATTCAGCTCTTTTGTCAATGTTTAACCAAATTAATGAGGTCAGGAGCTGCGTGGCCCTGGTGGAGCCCAAACTGGGCGTCATTCACCCGGTTATTGCTGAGCAGGTGCTGCTTGAAAGCACTGAGACATTCCCCCACTTTACTGATGATCGAGAGTAGACTGATGGAGTGGTAATTGGCCGGATTGGATTTGTTCTGCTTTTTACGCATAGGAGATACTTGGGGTAATTTTCCACGTAATTGGGGAAATGTAATTGTTATAACGGTATTGGAACAGCTTGGTGAGTGCAGTGACAAGTTCTGGAGAACAACGTTTCCGTACTATTGACAGAATGTCGTCAGGGTATGTACCCTCTGGGGTATCCAGTGTCTCCAACTGATTCTGGATATCGCGTGGAGTGAATCAAATTGGCTGATGGCTGGTAACTGAATTGCTGAGGACCACTGGAGGAGGCTGAGGTGCATCATCCATTCAGCACTTCTGACTGAAGATTATTGTGAATGCATCAGCCTTATCTTATACACTGAAGTGCTGGGCTTTTCCATCATTAAGGATGGGGATACTTGGGGAATCTCCTCCTCAAATGACTTATTTAATTGTCCATAACTATCCTCAACTCGAAGTAGAAGGACTGCAGAGCTTAGATCTGATCCGTTGCTTAGCTCTGTCTATCACTTACTGCTTATGATGTCTGGCGCACAAGTAGTCCTGTTTGGTGACTTCACCAGGCTGACACCTCATTGTCAGGTATGCCCGGTGCTGCTCCTGCCCCCCTGCACACTCCATTGAACCAAGGTTGATCCTCTGGTTTGATGGTAATTGTTGTGAGGAGGATATGCCAGGCCATGAGGTTATGCAGGAGTACAATTCTGCTGCTATTGATGACCCACAACACGTTATGGAAACTCAGATAGATCTGTTCGAAGTCTGTCCCAGTTAGCACGGTGATAGTGCCACCTAAAATGGTGGAGGTTATTCTCAATGTGCAGGTGTGACTTTATCTCCACAATGACTATGCAGTGGTCACTCTTACCGATAATGTCATGGACAGATACTTCTGCAACTGGCAGATTAGTAAGGCTGTAGTCAAATATGGCTTTTCCCTCTTGTGGGTTCCTTCACCACCTGCCGTAGACCCAGTCTATCAGTTATATCCTTTAGGACACGGCCAGCTCAATCAGTAATGCTGCTGCTGAACCACTCTTTTCGTGGACATTGACATCCCCAACCCAGAGTACATTTTGTGCCTTTGCCACCCTCAGAGCTTCCTCCAAGTGTTGATCAGGAAGGAGGAGTACTGACTCCTCAGTTGGGAGGGACTGGTACATGGTAATCAGAAGGAGGTTTCCTTTCCCAAGTGTAAACTAACGCCATGAGACTTCATGGGATACAGAGTAACTGTCGAGGATTCCCAGAGCAATTCCCTTCCAACTGTATCCCACTGTGCCGCCACTTCTGCTGTGTCTGTCCTGCTGGTGAGACAGGAGATATCCGGGAAGGTGATAGGGAGTCTGGGACATAGTTATACTCACAGAATCAGAATTAAATATAATGTCCGGCAGTTGCTTCATAAGTCTGTTTATTTCTATTCACTCTTTACTGCCAGCTGTCCGATTCTAGAAACTTGTCCATATATTCGCCCCAATCCACTAAGATTTGATTTTGAAATCTGGACTTGGAGCTTTAGCAAACTTTTTCTGAAAATCCACATGTTTTACATCCATTGCTTCTCTTTCGTTTGTCTCCCAGTCTGTCTCTCAAACATAATTCCCATTTTACAAATCTATGTTAGTGTTGTCTATGACCATCTCTTTCAGCCTCAATAATTGCTCCTAAACCATTTACTTACTATGTTCTATGTTCCATGTACTATTTCGTTTTCCATACCGGACTTGGTTTTCCTGGCATTGTCAGAAAGTTCTGTGAAGACAGAACTAAAGTAGTGGATTGATAGTTCTGACATTTCCCTGTTTCCCATTCTCAATTCTCTGGTTTCAAACGAGAAGGAACCCGCACTGTTTTTTCATACTTCTCACATATCATCCGCCGTCATTTCCGCCACCTCCAAACGGAGCCCACCACCAGGGATATATTTCCTTCCCCTCCTCTTTCAGCGTTCCGTAAAGACCACTCCCTCCGTGACTCCCTCGTCAGTTCCACACCTCCCACCAACCCAACATCCAATCCTGGCACCTTCCCCTGCAACCGCAAGAAATGCAAAACTTGCGCCCACACTTCCCCCTTCACTTCCCTCCAAGGCCCCCAAGGGATACTTCCATATCCGCCCCAAATTCACCTGCACCTCCACACACGTCATCTATTGCATCCGCTGCACCCGATGTGGCCTCCTCTATATTGGGGAGACAGGCCGCCTACTTGCAGAACGTTTCAGAGAACACCTCTGGGACACCGGAACCAACCAACACAACCACCCCGTGGCTCAGTAGTTCAACTCCCCCTCCCACTCCACCAGGGACATGCAGGTCCTTGGACTTCTCCATCGCCAGACCATAACAACACGACGGTTGGAGGAGGATCGCCTCATCTTCCGCCTAGAACCCTCCAACCACAGGGGATGAACTCCGATTTCTGCAGCTTCCACATTTCCCCTCCACCCACCTTGTCTCGGTCAAATCCGTCGAACTCAGCACCGCCTTCCTAACCTGCAATCTTCTTCCTGACCTCTCCGCCCCACCCCACTCCGGCCTATCACCCTCCCCTGGACCTCCTTCCACCAATCGCATTTCCAACGCCCCTCCCCCACGTCCCTCTTCCCTACCTTTTATCTTCGCCTGCCGGACACATTTTCCTCATTCCGGAAGAAGGGCTTATGCCCGAAACGTCGACTCTCCTGTTCCTTGGATGCTGCCTGAACTGCTGCGCTTTTCCAGCAACACATTTTTCAGCAGTTCCTCTGTAGTCAGTATATTCAATCTTAGATTGGGACTCCAAGCAGTACACAATACTCTAAGTTTATTCTCAGCAAGATTATATGCAGCTGGTGCACGACATCTTCTATATTCTAATTACATTCACGTGAATGTAAACCTATTTTTTCGTTTCTTATTTGCATGCGTTCTTCCCAATTCCTTTAACTTTAACTTTTTTATGATGTTAGTGGGAGAGATGTTAAAAAAGATCCTCCTGAATATTCAACGATACGTTATCCATTGGCTCCTCATTGCCTACGTCCATAAGGATCATCTTCAAACCATTCCAAAAAATGTTTGCCACGTATGGTTTTCATTTCATCGATGCATTTTCATCCTCCCCAGTTTTCCCATTACCTTCTATATATCCAGTAACACGTTCTTTGTAATCAAACCCAACAGACACCTGACCGCGGATGACAAGTTACTGGTCCGTAGTTAACCACTCTCCACCTTCATCCTTTCTTAAACTGTTGGATAATATTTATAATCTTTGCCTTATCCAGATTGGCGAACTATCTTTCGGGCATGCATTGGAAATAACGTGAAAATTTGCGATGCAATCAATATGCCTATTGCTGCTTCCTCTTAAATTTTTGTATGAAGTACATCTCGTCTGTCAGATTTATAAATACTCAATCCAGCTTCCTTTTAAAAAATGACCTCAACACTGATAAGAATGATCTTAGACTTTACTTACACAAGTCCCATGTTCACTTGGTATTTCTGGGAGAATTTCTGGATATTCTTCCTTGAAGATAGACACAAAGAAACTGTTTCTTTCCCCTGTGATTTCTCTGTTCTCTTCAATAAATTACCCTGTCCGCACACCCACTGTTCCACATTTTGTTTCATACACTGATGTACGTTTTTTTAGCAGTCTTTATGTTTTTCTTTTGTTTGCATGCTTTTTCGCTTTTTGATTTTCTTCTCAGTTTCTTGGTCATCCGTTACTGGGTCCTATATTTCTCCGAATCCACTGGCTTACTACAACACTTGGCATTTTCTAAGCTGCTTCCTTTGGTTTAATAGATAGTTGAAGGTGAGGCTGAAAGGGTTCGGTCGGAGAGGAGGGTGGACAAGATTGATGGGAAGGAAGATGAACACATAGGAACGTTCAAAAGGGGGAGTGTGCTGAGTTGGTAGATTGGACTGGGATAAAGTGGAGTTTGGGGAAATGGGGAAACTGGTGAAATCTACATTCATCCCCTGTGGTTGGAGGGTCTCAAGGCAGAAGAGGAACCTTTCTTCATCCATGCTTTGGGTGGTTAGGATTTGGTGATGGAGGAGGCCCAGGACTCTCATGTCCTTGGCAGAGTGGAAAGGAGAGGTAAAGTGTTCAACCACAAGGTAGTGGAGTTGGTCAATGTGGCTGTTCCAGCGATGTTCTCTGAAATAATCAACGTGTGTATCGCCAATGTAGAGAAGACCACACTGAGTTTAAAGGATGCATTAGTTGAGGCGTTCTGTCTCCCTTCATCACTTATCACTTTCAACCCACCTACATCTACCTATCACATTCCTAGCTACCTGCCTCCTGCCACACCCCCTTCTCATTTATCTCGAAGCTCCCTTGACCCAGAAGCCTCATTCCCGATGAAAGGTTGTGCACGAAACGACAATGCTCCTGTTCCTAGTAAACTGACTGACTGTGCTTTTCCAGCGCCACTGCTCTCCAGCATCTGTAGTGCCCACTTTCTCCTCAGACCTTCAGAGCTTGCATGATTCAGATTTATAACAGTTACTTCAAATAAAACGAAAACTACCGTGTACTCAATCAGCATAAAAGAAAACCAATGCATTGTGGTCACTGATTCCAAAAGGTATTCTACAGCAAAGTTTTCAATTAGCTTTTCTGATCATCCAACGCCAATACCGAAATAACCTGATCTCCAGCTCAGTGCTCGACAAAATGTTAATGCCAGCTATCTAACACATGCTCATGAAATCTATTTTTCCCAGCATTAGCATTCAGTTGTCTTAACACAGTTTAGATATAATGTAAACAGGACATTATTACTGCAGTACCCACAAATGTGTATGTCTCATTTTCCTGTTTTATAACATGCCCAACATTTGTATTGCAGCTTTCACTTTGATATAGAACTCCCATCAATGTTTCCTTCTCCTTGCTGTTTTTACGCTCCACATTACAAGATTCTGTAGAATCTGAGTGACATGGGCTTTGGGGAGATTAATGGTAGAGATCATCTCGCCACATCATTTATGTTCTTCTTAAGCAGCATCGTGACATTTTCTCCATATTTCCCGTTATGTTAGTGGAGTAGAGAAGGACAATGATCGTTCAACAATGCTCTGCATTATCTCCAAAGAGCTAAGACTGCTCTCTCCTGGGTGGGGACCTTACAGCAGGGTGGTAAAGCATTGCTGCTGCTGTACAAGATCTTAGTAACATCACATCTGGAGTAGTGTGTACAGATTTAGTCTCTTCAATGAAGAAAGGATATTGTTATATTGGAAGCAGCTCAGAGATGGTCCCCTCAACTGATTCCTGCAATGAAGATGCTAGCTTAGAACAAAAGGATGATCAGGTTGATCCAATAACCATTGGAGTTTACAAAAATGAAAGAAGAACTTATTTCAACATAGATGACAGGAAGGAGTCAAGAACTGAAGAGAATTACACAGATAGTGGAGGAATCCATTCCGTTCACCAGCCTGTTACACAGGAACAACAGAAATTATTCAGGCATTTGACCCTGTTACACAAGAATAGGGTGAGGCTGTTAAGCCCCTGGAGCCTAATGTATATTTACAGGAGAAGGCCAATCAGCCTCTCGAATCTATAACACTGGACCCAGAGTAGGCCACGCGACGCCAGCATCCTGTTACACAGTAACAGGATCAGTCCATTCAGCCTCCTCAAGTTTGTAACATAGGAACTGGAAGCGGTCACACAGTGACTGGAGATTTGTTACACTGGGATAACAGGAGGTTATTCAGACCCACCGAGCCTGTTGCAAGGGAATTGGATAAGGATAAAAACTATCTGAGACTTATTTCATGAGAAAGGAGGAGATAATTCAGTCTTATGTCTGTTGTATGGGAACAAGAGAAGACCAATCGCTCCCTTGGTCCCATCTCCAGGATACATGAGGAGACCGTTCAGTGTCTCCACCTATTATGAATGAATATGAGAAGACCCATCAGCCCCTCAATATGTTACACGGCAACGGGAAGATTCCATAAGCCCCCACCCGTCTAACGCATCAACAGGAGGAGGTCATTCTGGCCTTGGAGATGACAGCATGGGAATACCAGAAAGACTTCATCCCATCGATTTTGTATACCAGCAGGATGATGAGTCCATTCAGCCACACATGCTTCTTACACAGCAATTGGAGCAGATCTCTTAAAACCTTTTGCCCGTGAGACAGGAATTCAAAGAAAACGTAAAGGTTTTCGAAAGGGAAGAACTTGTAATAGATGTACACATTAATAAGAAAAATGTAACAATAAACTATTGTAATTTGAGGTAAATTATTAGAATCCACTGTTGAGGACATTTGCAAAGTTAAACCACAATCCATCGGAGTAAACATGGTTTTACAATGATTAAATCAAGTTTGAAGTGTTCGATTGAGTTACTTAAATATGTGATGTCTAGTCTTCCAGAAGGCATTGGATGTGTCGCTTCTCCAAAGAGAGTAAGTGGTAAGATCAGACAACATGGGTTTAGGAGTAATTTATTAGCTTGAATGGAGGATTGGTTAACCAACAAAATGGAGTCAGATTGAATATATGTGTCATTTTCTTTTGGAAAATGCAATTTGTAGATTGCCATTGATTTCAGTTCTCATGCCTCAACCATTTGCGATGGACATTATTTCTCGTTTGACGGGATAGAAAATACTTTCGCTACATTTTCAGTTGTACTTCGGAATGGTGATGCAAGAGATTTAAAACGACATGGATAGGTTGGGATAATGCGCAAAAATTTGGCAATGAAAATTGAAGTCGATAAATATAGGGTTATTCAAGTTGGCCAGCGTAGCAGAAAGGCAAATTATTATCTAAATGGAGACACACTTCAAACTGCTCAGGTACAGAGTGATCAGGGTATCAGCTTGCATATCACAAATAAACTGCCTGCGAGTACTGCAAGTATTGAGAAATGCAAGCATAATTTCAGCATTTATTTGTAAAAGGACAGAGTAGAAATGTAAGGAGTCTTGCTGTAGCTATACAAGGCATTAGTGAGGCTGTACTGGAGTACAGTTTGTGTGTCCTGCGGAATGAGGCATTTGCATTAGAGGCAATTCAGAAGAGGTTCATTATATTGATTCCAAATTTGAAGTGTTTGTCTTATGAAGAGAAACTGAGCAGTTCGGGCCTATACTCTTGAGTTGATAAGAATGAAAGGAGATCCCATTGAGGTCTGCAAATGCTAAATGTAATTGAAAGTGTAGAGGTGGAGTGATTTTTTTTTCATGTGGCACAATCTACAACAAGAGACTCGAGATTGAGGATGGAGAGATGGCAGGAAAGTGGAACAGAGGGCGCGATGACATCAGCCATGATTGTATTCAATGGCGGAGCAGTTTCGAGGGGTTGGATTCCTGACTGAGGGTCCTTATTTATATTCAGCCTTTCACTGTGTTACACAGTAATGGGGGAGCACTGTGTATCAAACAGGAAGCAGTCACTCTGGACAAATCAGTCTTAATCAGATTGACCGAATGCCACCAGTGGAGTCACACAGTGACCAGTGCTGGGTCCTCAACTATTTACAATCTATGTCAATGATCAGGAGAATGGAACAGATATACAGATACTGAGTTTGGTCATGTTGCTGTGATAAGCAAGAGATTAAATTAGCAAGAGAGGGTAGAGGGTCTACAGATAGATACAGAGAGGTAAAGGCAATGGATAATAATTTGGGAGGTGGAAGATAACATGATATCCTCTGTCATTTCATTTATTGGAATAATGGAAGGCAGTACGTTACTGAAATGGAGAGGGATTACAGGACTTAATGATACTGTGTACTCGTGGGTTCACCCTGACCCGTTCAGACATGGGGGGTTTTGCTCCATCCCTGATCATCTGCTCCCAGACGGTCCAACTGACCGCATTGCTCTCCGTGCACATGGAATATTTTGATGTGGTTGGTTTTGTGGTGGGGATGGTGTTTTGAAACGTGTATCAAGGGGACGGCCTTTATCCAAGATACATTTATTCCTTTCTACATGGAGAGATGAAGACGATGGGAATGGCTGCCTGCTTCTGAATGAAGAGGCCGTGACTGCTGCCAGGACAGTGGGTATTCATCAACATGATGTACTGTGCATGGACACACTGTTACATTAATAGAGTGAGAGCTCCTTCAGTTCCTCTACCTCTCCCCATTGACATGGCTAACCCGCAGATGCCATGTCCACCAATGGGAATCCTACAATACTAGGAAAAAAAGGATACACCCAGCAGCCTCCCGCTGAGGGAGAAACGATGTATTTTACTCATCCACCATATATATCCTCCGTCACCGAATGGTGACATTGATGTTGAGATACTGGGAGATGATGGATATGTCACCCAGTCCTGCCTGGAAAGTTCCGGATCATAGAAGCTGAATGAAACAGTGACCCTAACAGCCACTGACAGCACCGTCCTCCGCCTCGTGTGTAGCTGTGGGTTGAAGGAGGTGACACCGCTCTGTGACCAGCTCCTTGTTCAGTCAGGATCCTCTCACACTCTGCTCCTGGGTTAAATGGAGCTTGAGAAGCTGTTCCTGGAAAATCCGCAGTGGATACAGCAGATCTCTTTCACCACTCGCACTCACTGCGTTGTTTCAGAGCTTCCCCTCTCTGCAGCCTCTGCTCCATTTGTTGTTCATATTGCAGGCTCAGATTCTGTAACTACAGTCCCCATGCTCCATCCCGAGTTCGGTCACCAAATCCTCAGGTCTCCCTGAATGTCTGAGGCAGCTCACAGCACAAACTGCAGCAAACCGTCCCCAGCACCTCCGTTAACTTTTCAATAAAATGAGTCAGTCAGAAACTCCTCGGCTACAAATGTTGTAGACCAGACCAGATCCCCACAAAATATTTTAAGCAGGCCACTTAAACCCAAACCTTTCCTTATTTTAAACATAGGTGGGAAGTGTGCTTTCCAGATACGTTGTGACTGGTCAACCAACTCGACATTAAACAAAATATAATCGATTCAAATGCTTTAGTTAAAATACAATTCAAGAGAAGAACATTTTGAGATAGCTTATATGTTTGGACACGTACACATACAATAGATACCATACCTTCTTCGTATACACTGCTTGGCACACAGATATATTCAAATACAGATTCTTACAAACAGTTTTCTGATCCAGGAGGAATCAACATCAAAAGAGATCTCAGAGAGAAAGGCAGCTAGGGATCATGCATTGAAACTTCCAACCCTTCTGGGATCTCCAGCAGCTTCTGAATGCTGCAGCTAAAAACAAAACAAGAAAACCTGGTCTGGCAGAGCTGGCCACTGCCCTTCCATTGTTATCACCGTTTTTATAAAACCTAAAGCCTTTCTCAGTTATTTACTTAAACTGTTTTCAGACAGCATTTCTGCATCTCTGCCTTTAAAACCTCTCTTCAAAAAAAAACCCAAGAGAAAATAACTTTTTTACAGTGATAGTATCCTCACAACTCCACCTTTAATAAAATGATCCATCAATATACAAAGATCCTAATCTTCCTCTGTTAGTAGACTGAAATGCATATATATTACATTGACTCTGAGCACACAAATGTTCACAACTCGATTCAATTTCAGTCATTTTACTCCTGCCACAGAATGCCTTTTGTCTTTCTTCATTCACGTCTCCACAATGTGTCAAAACTTAGGTTTTCTCGCCCTGTCAACTGTAAAATTTCAAATTGAATGGAAGCAAGAAGAAGCTCAATCGAAACAGACTGGTATTTTTCTCCCTAAACTTCTCCAAAACCTTTAAGGGGTCACGATCAGTGATAAAGATTTGTCTCATATATGTTATTTCAAATTTATATACTTCTCAATCTCTCATAGAAACCAAGCTTTGATTTCTGAACCAAATCAACACCATCAGCCATTTCAGCTTCTAATCTTGCCATCGCATCTCCCTGCCCTTCCACACGAGTTCGCACGACTGCAGGAAGTGAATTGTTGAACTTCTCCAAAATAAGAATCTCTGTAAGAGTGCCATAACTTTGCTCAGTTTTTAATACTCTTCCCCACCTTTCAAAATTACTTTGTTAGATTCTTTCAAACTCAATGTGCGTTTAACCATGGAGGCTATTTTAGATTCCTGAAACACTGTCTGTCAGCTTCTGTCACAAACTCATATACACTTCAGATGGTTTTCTTCACCTCCTCCTACTCCCCCGACACCGCCTCCGATAGGGATGCAAATACCTATCAGCTTTGTTTGAATCAACTAAATCCACATGTTCACTGAGCACTGCATTTGTTTAGCCACTTTCTGAAATGAAATTAAAAAGGCTCCCCCCTCCTTCTTATCAAATGTAGATAATACCTGGATGTATTTAAACAGATCCCCATCAAGCATTTGGCTACTATAGGGTTGCTCATCCTCACTATCCTCCTCATCCAGCCTACCGTCTACCTTCATCACCACCTTCTATGTCAACTTTACTCTCTAATTACTAACCTTTGAAGTTGAAACTCTCTGCTTTTCTTCTCTCTTTTTCTCTCTTTCGTCTTCATTTCCTGTTCTTTTATTTCTACTTTTCATCATAATTCAAACTGTTGCAATTCCTTCTCATGTTAAAAGTGCCTCATTTGAAATTGAATTCTCGCTATTTCCGATGGATGTGTGGGTTAGGAGTTTTTCTCCGGGTAAATGTGTAATAATAGGGTTGAGTAATGTGTCTGGGTAGGTTCCTCCTCCGAGGGTCAGTGTGGACTTGTTGGGTCGAATTGCCTGTTTGCACACTGTAGGGATTGTAATTCTAAACCGAATTTGCTGTTACCGATGTAGAACCAGACAGGAGCCCCCAGTTTGCTATAGACAAACCAGACTGCCTCAATTTATTTTAAGGAGGTAGCTTGGATTCCAACCTTTTCTTGTTTTAAAGGTAGATGTGAGTTGCGTGTTCCAGATGTGATGCTACTAGTCAAACCATTCACCATTAAGCAAAACACAATATATTTAAACACATGAATGAAAATCGATATAAAATGAAGAGGAATTTAGAATAACTTAACTATTGGAAACCTTAACCGAATAATGGATGGATTACCTTCTACAAATCAACTATTCCAATATACTAAAATAACCTAAGCACACCCTTTGGCAAAAATGAACATTCAGACATGCATTCTTGCATACAGTTCTAATCCAGGAGGAAACAACATCAAGTGAAGTTACAGACAGAACAGCAGCTAGGGATAATTTACTAAAACTTCCAATCCTTCTGGACCACAAGCACCTGGTAACTGTTACAGCTACAAGGAAAAATCTAGAAAGTCTATGCGAGCTGGCCATTGTTACTACTATTTATTAAAAACCCGAGAATCCACGTAAGTTATTTACTTGAGCCGTTTTCAGTAGGCAGTTTGTCCTTTATGACCTCTTACTAAAAATCAGGAGAAAATAACCTTTTATTTAAAAAAGTGACAACATTGCCACGCAATTTAGATGCCTGGTCCTTTACTCAGTGGGCTTCCTCGTGTTACTGATCGTAAAGTCACCTGAGAGGACAACCACAGGTACAGACCAAGTTGCAAGGATGTGTCTCATAAGTTCTGAAACACGCCTGTCTATGGTCATCACAGGGGACATACCGGGAAGTGAACAATAGCCTGTCACACACCATTTCATTATTTCTGAGCTACACAATGCCAGCACTCGATACACTAGGGAGACAAAACCCAAGGCCAGGGAAAGATACAGAGGGACAGAGAGATTCACATTAAAGACAAAAACAGGCAGTTAATTAAC
This sequence comes from Chiloscyllium plagiosum, assembly GCF_037043375.1. Classification (NCBI taxonomy): domain Eukaryota; kingdom Metazoa; phylum Chordata; class Chondrichthyes; order Orectolobiformes; family Hemiscylliidae; genus Chiloscyllium; species Chiloscyllium plagiosum. The sequence goes on along the minus strand of NW_028270156.1, from coordinate 93,150,797 downwards.
TGAAAATGTGTTGTGGAAATATGGGGAAAAGACAGGGCAGTGGGACTAACTGGAGAAGTGAGATCTTCGTGAGTAAAATTACAAGAATGAGCACATTGAATAAAGGCATTGTCAGGTCAGCTGAAATGATTTGTTACATCAAATTCTGAATCTGCTTCACAGAACACCCCAACAACATAAACTGGGACAAGATGACAGCCCAACATGGAGAGATGTGCAGACCATGCTAGTGTGTTGCTCAGTAAACTGCACTATCTGGAGAGTATTGCAAACTTTACTATCATATGCTAACTATACTCGCATCAGATTACTGCCTACAATGGGAAGGTTTGCTCTCTCTGTGTGTTGATCAGAGACTGAGTGAGAGAGTGCATGTGTGTGTTTATCAGAGACAGAGAGAGAGAGAGAGAGTGTGTGCGCACGATTGGCGTGGTTGAATGCGAAACTCATTGTTTGAGAAGGAACGCTCATGGAGGCAACTATTTTAATTACGACCAACTGGCAGGCTCTTTGTTAATCAACAGAGAGAACGAGAGAAGTTTCATGGACAGATGAGGTAAAGTGTTTGAGAATGTCAAAATAAATGTATTGCCAGACACAGCAGCAATATACATCGGCGTGCACATGAATGACAGATGGATAGGAGTTTGGTGTCAGTTCGAATCAGATTTGCTTCGGCATGTTTGAACCCGGGAGCGTCAGCAAAAGATTATTGGGTTCTTTAAGACTGTAATACATAGCTCAAGATTCAACAAGCAGATGGAATAATCCAGTGAGATATATTCTTGAGTGGTGAGTATTTCAAGTGAGAAATGGTCCGAGTATGGTGTCAGGAATCAGCTCATAGTCAAAGCGATCTCCCACAGTTGTGACTTGTCTGCTTCAGCCGCAGATATTGGTCAGGGATGGGAGGGAAACAGTGGAAGGAAGTGGAGTTTGTAACCAGAGCAGTAGATGGTGACCTCCATGCTCTTAATATTTAAATAACAAAGGCAATGATACAATAAATTGTAGTTCTCCGCGGAAACTGAGTAAGTCAACATAGAGACCCGTGAGTAACAATGTTAGAGCAGAGAGAGAGAGACAGTAATTGAACACATTCATTGATGTAGTTAGTAGTGGTCTGTAGAGTGAACATCTGGATTGAGAGTGTCAACAGGAACAATAATAGTAACAAGAAGTATAGACTATATGAAAGAACAGCAATACAGTCATAACTGGTTTATAGAGAAAAGAAATCTGGACAGTGACACTTACCAGGAACACCAAAGATAGCCAGGAAAGGATAATAAAAATATTGAATAATGAGAAGAGCGTAATAGATCCACGATGATAATGGCCACCAAGAAAATGCAGAAAGATACCAAAGATAATTGGATAAACTCCTGTCTATTGTTGGAACATGCCAGTCCAATGTTCCCAGATGCTGATCCATGTTTGGAACATTCCAGTCTAATGTTCTCAGATCTGATCCATTGTTGGCACATTCCAGTTTAATGTTCACAGATTCTGATCTCTCCTCCCCCTCTCTCTGGATCTGCTGATCAATGTCAGTGCTGTCGGTGATGCTCCCGCTCATGTTATGGGATAACACATTGAACGGAGCACATTTATCATTAAAAGATGGAAACCCTCCACTGGGATAATTAGAATCCATGGAGATTGGCATTAATCACAGTCACTGAACAAATACTGGGAAACTGAACAAAGGCAACGACAATGGATGAATGGGCACCGCACAACAATCACCAGGCAGGAGTATTCCCTCCCAGTTGGGGAACACTGCAGTGGTCCAGGATATTCAACCTCGGACCTTCTGGTGACCATCCGCCAAGGCGGACTTCAGGACAGACAGCAGCGAAAAGTGGCCGAGCAGAGGCTGATAGCTAATTTCTTTACCCATAGGGAGGGCCTCAACTGGGACCTTGGGTTCATGTCACAGTACAGGTGACCACCATTACACTATACACACACAAACACAGACACCACGACACACACACACATATGCAGGCACCCCCCCCACCGCCCCCCCCCCACACACACACGGACACACATGTACACTGGCACACACACAGACACTCCCACACACCCTTACAGAAACCCACACTCACACAGCAATGCGCTAAGAGACTTAGACTACTCTACACTCATGTACACGCATATACATTCTCTCTTACAGACATCACAGCCCCCCACCCCAGACACTCACACACACTCCCACATGCACCCCATCACAGTCTTAAGACTACATCACTACACACACATATACTCCCTCACACTCACAACCCTCAACCCAGACAAACACATACACACATACACAAACAGACTACCTTAATGCGCACATATATTTTGTGGGCTGAATTTGTACTTGCAGAGTTACATTGTACTTTGCTGAAAAACTGCATGAATTCATGTAAAACTCTGTTATCTCACTTTTCCGATTAGAATCAATCTAAACATCATGTCATAGACAGAGAACACAAGGGGCCAACACTTTCAACATATTGTCTAGCTATCAGTCAATGTTACCGCTAACCTGAGAATGCAACTTATTTTTTAAAAAATAGTTTTGTGATTTGCACATGAAATAAGTGAAACGATCATGGTATTCGAACAGATGAAAGACTTAACAGACAATCAAGGTATTTTTCAATGTATAATTTCAGTTACATCACACTGTAAATTTCTGCTATAATTTCTCTGCCTTTGAATTGTGTCCTCCATTATTATCTGGTGAAGGAGCGACACTCCGAAACCTAGTGTTGCTTCCAATTAAACCTGTTGGACTATAACCTGGTGTTGTGTGATTTTTAACTTTGTACACCCAGTCCAACACCGGCATCTCCAAATCATGACTGAATAAACAAGCTCAGTGAACGAGTTCCATGCATCACTTTCCATATCACTATAAAAAGGAACATTTACTGGATTTGGATGGAATGTATGAGGGTTGCTGAGGGATGAACCATAAACCTTTATAATCTTGTTTTAACTTGTATATGAGCCTATTAACAGAACACTGCAGTGGTCTATATGTGTTCCACTCTGCTTATGAAAGGAGGCAGTTATAAAATAACAGATCTGCGACATAGAAAACGTGGGCAAGTTTCTAGATACCTTAACTCAAAGTATGATGCTTATTGACCAGTGTGAGGCTACTCCTGGTTTTAAGTGCCCTGCTACCAAATCCTTTCATAACCTTGAGACAGAGCATTTAGACTGCTGCTCAGCAACGGGTCGAAGGAATTCTGTCCCAATGGGCCTCTTATCGAGGGATAAGAGAAGGCCGTTCAACCCATATTAGCCTGTTGCTACTTGAAAAGGTGGAAAGCTGGAATTTTGGCACATTTTGCCAACAGAATCATTCAAAACAAAGAGATGTGTCGCTGCAGCTGTAAGAGGTGTTACTGAGAGTGCACCTGGAGTACATTGTGTTGGTTGTGTTTCTGTAACTGAGAAGGGATGGACCTCCTTTAGATACAGTTTAACAGCTGCTCATAATCCACGGGTTGCTGTGTCATTTGATGTCTCGGGTCTGTTACACAGGTACAGGAGGAGGCCATTCAGCCTCCCGAGCCTGTTACAGAGGGGCAGGAAGTGTTTATTTCACTTTCAAGCTTGTTACATATACATATTAGTTTTAAATAAGTTCTGGAATAGGAAAGACCTGATGTAAACATTAAAGTTCTAACTTTGAATAAGGCCAATATTGAAAGTGTTTGAGAGTCCTGTGAAAGGCTGATTGGAATACCCTATTCACAGGGAAAGGGATGGTTGGAAAATGCAAGGCCAACAAAACTTGGTTTCAGAGGGTCCAGAGCCAATGTGTTTCTGTTAGTGAGAGGGACAAGGCTGGTGGGTGCAGGGAATGCTGGATGGCTAGATATATTGGTGCTCTTGTCAAGGTAAGGAAGGAGGCATATTTCAGGTAAACAGAGCTGAGATCAAGTAAATCCCGAGAGGAGTATAACGGCAGTACGTGTATAGTCAACGGGGAAATCGGGCCAGAAAATTGTTGGCGTGAGATGGCTTTAGAAATAGGCATTGAAGGAATTCTACAAATCCTTTAATGGCAAAAGATTAACTTGGGAGAGATTAGGGCCCCTTAAAGGTCAGTAAGGCTACCTATGTGTGGAACCACAGGAGATGGGAGAGATACGAAACAAGTATTTCTACTCAGTATTTAATATGGAGGAGATTTCAAGAGCGAGAGAATGAAGAAATATATAGTGATATCTTGAAAAGTGTCTATATTATAAGGAGGTGTTGGACATTTTAAAACTCATAAAGATAAACAAATCTCCGGGACCTGATCAGTTGTATCCAAGCCGTTTGTGGGAAGCGAGGAAAGAGATTGCTCAGCATTTTGCAGAAATACTTGTATCATTGATTTCCCCAGGTGAGCTGTCAAAAGACTGGAGGGTTGCTAATATTGTGTCATTATTTAAGAAAGTAAGGAAAAAGCAGATAACTATAGACAGGTGAGCCTGACGTCAATGGTGACTAAACTGTTGGAGGGGATTTTGATGGAAAGAAAACATGTGCATTTGGAAAGACAAGGACTGAAGAGTGCTTTGTACATTGGAGATCACGTCTCACTGAATCGGTGGAATGTTTTGAGGAAGTGATGAAGATGATTGATGAAGACAGGACAGTGGATGTTGTCTTTATGGAATTCAGTAAGAAAAGCAAAATGTTCCCTATGGTAGAGTGGTTAACAAGGTTAGACTGCCTGGAATCCAGGGAGAACTCACCATTTAGATCCAAAATTGTCTTGAAGATTGTAGACAGGGCGTGACAGTGGACACTTGTTCATTAAACGTGGAGACCTGTGACCAGTAGTGTGTCACAAAGATCAATAATGGTTCCACTGCCTTTTGTCACTTATTCAAATCATTTACATTTGAGTATATGAAGTATGGTCAGAAAGTTTGTAGATAATACCAAATTTGGTGGTGTAGTCGACAGTGAAGAATGTTCTCTCAGACTATAATGGGACTTTCCTGAGGTGAACCGAGGAGAGGCAGATGGAGTTTATTTTAGATAAATGTGAGGTGTTGCATTTTGGCAAGAAAAATCAGGGCAAGGCATATAGGTAGGGTCCTGTCGAAAAGTGGCAACCAAGAAGAACTTTATAGAAATTATGGAATCCCTACACTGAGAAAACAGACTATTCAGCCCATCGAGGCAACACTGACCGTATAAACAGTATCCCACTGGACAAACCCCTACTCTATCCCTGTGACCCTGCATTTCTCATAGCTAATTCACCTCGCCTACACATCCCTGGGGACTCTCCACAATTGAGCATGGCCAATCTACCCTTATCTGTATATCTTTATACTGTCGGAGGAAAACATGGCAACCGGAGGAAAGTCACGTAGGCACGGAGAGAATGTACAAACTCCATACAGCCGATCATTCAAGGATGGAATTAAACCTGGATAGCTGCGCTGTGAGGCAGAAAAGCTAGCTTTGTGGTGCAGTTTCTCCTTTCCTTGAAAGTGCCGTCACAGGTAGGCAGTGTACTGAAGAAGTCACTCAGTGATCTTCCCTTAATGGTGCGTGCTTTGAGTCGATGCGTTTGCATGACATGTTGCATCTGTAGAGGACATTGGTTTGGCTACTTTTGTAATATTACCTTTAATTCTGGTCACCCTGCTGTCGGAAAGATGTTTCCAAACTTGCAGAGGAGATTTAAAAGAATGTTTCAGGTGTTGGAGGGTGAGAGTGACAGGGAGAGTTTGAATAGGCTGGGGCTATTTTCAAGTGTTGAGTTTGAGGGGTGACCTTAAAGAGGTTAATAAAATCATGAGGGGCTTAGATAAGGTAAACACTCAACGTGTTTTCTGCAGGATAGGCGAGGCCATAATTAGATGACAAAGGTTAAAGGTGAGAGGGGAAAGATTTAAAAAGGGACATGAGGGACAACATTTTCACACAGAGACTGCTGTGTGTATGGATTGAACAGCCAAAAGAGGTGGTGAAGGCAGGTACAGTTACACCATTTAAAAAGCATTTGGATGGATATATGCATGGGAAGTGTTTAGAGGGAAATGGGCCAAGTGCTGGCAAGGGGGACGAGATTTATTTAGGATATCTGGTCGGTATGGACGATCAGACTGAAGGATCTTTTTCCGTCCTGTACATCTCTCAGACTCTATTGACCCTTGTGTGTACAACACAGGAACAGAGAAGGTTATTCAGATTCTGAATTCTGTAAGTCAGCTTGTTTGCTCAATTACTGAGAGTCAAATACATCATTCAGATTTTGGTGTTTTACATAAACAGCAGACAGGCTTTTTGACAAGAGAAGCTGTAAGGAATGTGAATAGGCCATTCAGTCCCTCAACTCCATTCCACAGAAGCAGCAGGTGAGCACAGAAATATAGGAACCTGTTACTCAGAAGCAGGAGGAGGAAATCTATTTTCACAAAACTTGGATTAGGAGGCAGTCACTCAACTGCTCGAGTTTGGGGCACAGGAACAGGAGAGAGTCATTCAACTGCTCGAGACCGGGTGACAGCAACAAGACGGTGTAATTCAATGCTCTAAACTGGGGCACAGGGAAATCTTGAGAGTAGTGAGGCCCCAGAATCCTGTTACGCAGAAACAGGAGGATGTGCTCCACTCCCCACTTGTATGGGACATTGGAAGAGAGGGGAAGTTTGCTTGGAACAAACATAAATATATGAATAAGTTGCATTAGTGGTCCATTCAATCCTGGCCCACAATTCACTAAGACCACGGCTGTTCTGATTGTGATTCCCTCATTCCATTTTACGGAGACTGTCCTCTCTGCAGCCTCTGCTCCATTTGTTGGTCATGTTGCAGACCCAGATGCTGTAACAACAGTCACCATGACCCACCCAGAGGGTCGGGTTTAAGGGTGAGTCAGGATTTGAAGGGTCCAATCACAAGAATGGAAACACAAAATGAAGGTATTGCCAGATGTTTGGTTCTCTCACATTCACAATCCAACTCACCTAACCAGCCCATCCATAAGACATTCAGAATGGAGCACTGTGTAGATCCGGACCAGAGTGGAACTCTGTGCAACCTACACTAATACTTGATCTATAATCCTGGGCTAAATGTCCAGCGTGGGGAGCTGTGCAGACCGCATTGGTTCATTCATATATAAACCCAGATTCTTGCATTGTTCGGTAACACTGTGTTAGATCACTGCCCAGTGTGGGGAAACTTGCAGCCCATGCTGGAAGTGACAGGATGTGCAGCTACAATCCATTTACTGCTCCATATCTCCACTGTACATTGACAAGGGGTGCTGCAGATGTGAAAATCATTGCAAGGGAGAGATGCAAATGGAAACAGTTCAAATAGCAACAGTTCTGATTAAGGCGAGTATCATACAAGTATTTAATGATGAAATAACTGAGATAATATCCGATGAGGGTTTTGTGAATGGCGCAAGGAAGTAAGGGGGGATGTTGATGTTATAGTAGTTAAATAATCAATGGGAATTGGAGGAACAAATATGCAGGGAGACTGGTGAGAGTAGCAGGAACAATAGGGCTGTTATAATAGGTGATTTAAACTTTCCTGACATAGTCTGGGACTTCCAGAGGGTAAAGAACTTCGATGGAACGTAATTTCTCAAGTGTGTTCAGGAAAGTTTCCACAAGCAGCAAGTAGAGGGTCCTACTCGGGAGCGACCAACTCGACTGACTGTTGCGAAATAGGGATGAATTGGTGACGGAGGTAAAGCGGGGGAGTATTTTGGGAAAAGTGACTCGCG